>NW_026647497.1:10000-66150 GCF_950295315.1 Erinaceus europaeus | reverse complement strand
AGAGAGGGAGAGGAAGAAAGCATTCTTCAGGCCATAATAGCTGAAAACTTCTCTAGTCTAGACAACATCAATGATATAAAGATTTAAGAAGCCCAGAGGGTCCCAAACAGAATTAACCTAGACTTAAAGACACAAAGACACATCATATTTAGAATGGAAAGGAATAAGGATAAAGAAAGGATCCTGAAGGCTGCAAGAGAAAAACAGAGTCACCTACAAAGGAAAACCCATAAGATTAGCAGCAGACTTCTCCATACAAACACTACAGGCCAGAAGAGAGTGGCAAGATATCTATCAAGTGCTCAATGAGAAAGGCTTTCAACCAAGAATACTATATCCTGCTAGACTGTCATTCAGACTAGATGGAGGCATCAAAACCTTCTCAGACAAGCAACAGTTGAAGGTATCAACTATCACCAAGCCTGCCCTGAAAGAAGTTCTGAAAGGTCTCCTATAAACAATCAGACCACCATAAATAGGACATATATCAGAACACTCTAAAACTCTACAAGAATGGCGTTAAAATATTTTCAATCTTTGATATCAATAAATGTCAATGGCCTGAATGGGAAGATGGATCAGAAAACACAACCCAACAATATGCTGTCTACAGGAATCCCACCTAACTCAACAAGACAAACACAGACTTAAAGTGAAAGGATGGAAAAACTATCATACAAGCCCAGAAAAAAGGGCAGGAACAGCTATTCTCATATCTGACACGACAAACTTTAAAATAGATAAGATAAAAAAGATAGGAATGGACACTACTTAATGCTCAGAGGATCAACCAATCAAGAGGACTTAACAATTATTAACATCTATGCACCCAATGAGAAACCATCTAAATACATCAAACGTCTACTGAAAGAGCTACAGCAATATATTAACAGCAACACAATCATAGTAGGGGACTTCAACACCCCACTATCTCAGCTTGACAGATCATCCAGGCAGAAAATCTATAAAGACATAAGGGAGCTAAATGAAGAGATAGATAAACTAGAACTATTGGACATTTTCAGAGTCATTCATCCCAAGAAACTGGAATACACATTTTACTCAAATCCACATGGGTCATTCTCAAGGATAGACTATATGTTAGGCCACGAAGACAGCATCAGAAAATTCAAGAGGATTGAAATCATCCCAAGCATCTTCTCAGACCAGAGTGGAATTAAACTAACACTTAACAATCAACAAAAGATTAATAACAGTCCCAAAATGTGGAAGCTCAACAGTAGACTTCTTAATAACTTATGGGTCAAAGAGGAAATCAAGGAAGAAATCAAAATGTTTCAAGAATTCAATGAAAATGAAGACACAAGCTATCAAAATATTTGGGACACAGCTAAGGCAGTCCTAAGAGGGAAGTTCATAGCTATACAAGCACACATGAGGAAACAAGAAAAAGCACAAAAAAACCAGCCTGATTGCACATCTTAAAGACCTAGAAGAAGAAAAAAGGAACCCTAAAGCAACGAGAAGGTCAGAAATCACTAAAGTTAGGGCAGAAATAAATAACACTGAGAATAAGAAAACCATACAAAAGATCAACGAAAGTAAATGTTGGTTCTTCGAAAGAGTGAACAAAATCGACAAACCTTTAGCTAGACTCACAAAACAAAAAAGGGAGAAGACCCAAATAAATTGGATACTAAATGAAAGAGGAGTTATCACAACAGACACTGCAGAAACTCAACATGTCATGCGAGGCTTCTATAAACATATGCCACCAAGCTAAAGAACCTGGAAGAAATGGACAATTTCCTAGATACCTACCAACTTCCAAAACTAAGTAAAGAGGAAGTAGATAATATGAACAGGCCCATCACAGCTAATGAAATTGAAACAGTGATCAAAAATCTCCCCAAAAATAAAATTCCTGGACCAGATGGTTTTACAAATGAATTCTGCAAAACCTTCAAAGAAGAAATAATACCTCTACTTTTAAAAGTCTTCCAGAAGATTGAAGACACTGGAATACTCCCTGCCAGCTTCTATGAAGCCAACATCACTCTGATACCAAAAGGAGACAGGGACACAACCAAAAAAGAAAATTACAGACCAATATCTCTGATGAACATAGATGTGAAAATACTGAACAAAATTCTAGCCAACCAGATACAGCAGTATATCAAAAAGACTGTTCATCATGACCAAGTGGGGTTTATCCCAGGCATGTTGGTTTAATATATGCAAATCAATCAATGTGATCTACCACATCAACAAAAGCAAGACCAAAAGCCACATGGTCATATCAATAGATGCAGAGAAAGCCTTTGACAAAGTACAACATCCCTTTATGATCAAAACACTACAAAAAATGGGAATAGATGGAAAATTCCTCAAGATAGTGGAGTCTATATATAGCAAACCTACAGCCAACATCATACTCAATGGTGAAAAACTGGAAGCATTTCCCCTCAGATCAGGTACTAGACAGGGCTGCCCACTATCACCATTACTATTCAACATAGTGTTGGAAGTTCTTGCCATAGCAATCAGGCAGGAGCAAGGAATTAAAGGGATACAGATTGGAAGAGAAGAAGTCAAACTCTCCTTATTTGCAGATGACATGATAGTATACATGGAAAAACCTAAGGAATCCAGCAAGAAGCTTTCGGAAATCATCAGGCAATACAGTAAGGTGTCAGGCTATAAAATTAACATTCAAAAGTCAGTGGCATTCCTCTATGCAAACACTAAGTTAGAAGAAATTGAAACCCAGAAATCAGTTCCTTTTACTATAGCAACTAAAAGAATAAAATATCTAGGAGTAAACCTAACCAAAGAAGTGAAAGACTTGTATACTGAAAATTATGAGTCACTACTCAAAGAAATTGAAAAAGACACCAAGAAGTGGAAAGATATTCCATGTTCATGGGTTGGAAGAATTAACATCATCAAAATGAATATATTACCCAGAGCCATCTACAAATTTAATGCTTATCCCCGTCAAGATCCCAAGCACATTTTTTAGGAGAATAGAAAAAAATGCTACAAATGTTTATCTGGAACCAGAGAAGACCTAGAATTGCCAAAACAATCTTGAGAAAAAAGAACAGAACCGGAGGCATCACACTTCCAGATCTCAAACTGTATTATAGGGCCATTGTCATCAAAACTGCTTGGTACCGGAACATGAACAGACACACTGACCAGTGGAATAGAATTGAGAGCCCAGAAATGAGGCCCCACACCTATGGACATCTAATCTTTGACAAAGGGGCTCAGACAAAGGGGAAAGCAGAGTCTCTTCAACAAATGGTGTTGGAAACAATGGGTTGAAACATGCAGAAGAATGAAACTGAATCACTGTATTTCACCAAACACAAAAGTAAATTCCAAGTGGATCAAGGACTTGGATGTTAGACCAGAAACTATCAGATACTTAGAGGAAAATATTGGCAGAACTCTTTTCTGCATAAATTTTAAAGACATTTTCAATGAAACGAACCCAATTACAAAGAAGACTAAGGCAAGTTTAAACCTATGGGACTACATCAAATTAAAAAGCTTCTTCACAGCAAAAGAAACCACTACCCAAACCAAGAGACCCCTCACAGAATGGGAGATCTTTACATGTCATACATCAGATAAGAGTTTAATAACCAACATATATAAAGAGCTTGCCAGACTCAACAACAAGACAACAAATAACCCCATCCAAAAATGGGGGGAGGACTTGGACAGAATATTCACCACAGAAGAGATCCAAAAGGCTGAGAAACACATGAAAAAATGCTCCAAGTCTCTGACTGTCAGAGAAATGCAAATCAAGACAACAATGAGATATCACTTCACTCTTGTGAGAATGTCATACATCAGAAAAGGTAACAGCAGCAAATGCTGGAGAGGGTGTGGGGTCAAAGGAACCCTCCTGCACTGCTGGTGGGAATGTCAATGGGTCCAACCTCTGTGGAGAACAGTCTGGAGAACTCTCAAGAAGGCTAGAAATGGACCTACCCTATGACCCTGCAATTCCTCTCCTGGGGATATAGCCTAAGGAACTCAACACATCCATCCAAAAAGATCTGTGTACACATATGTTCTTGGCAGCACAATTTGTAATACCCAAAACCTGGAAGCAACCCAGGTGTCCAACAACAGATGAGTGGCTGAGCAAGTTGTGGTCTAGATACACAATGGAATACTACTCAGCTGTAAAAAATGGTGACTTCACCGTTTTCAGCCGATCTTGGATGGACCTTGAGAAAATCATGTTGAGTGAAATAAGTCAGAAACAGAAGGATGAATATGGGATGATCTCACTCTCAGGCAGAAGTTGAAAAACAAGATCAGAAAAGCAAACACAGGTAGAACCTGAAATGGAACTGGCGTATCGCACCAAAGTAAAAGACTCTGGGGTGGGTGGGTGGGGAGAATACAGGTCCATGAAGGATGATAAATGACATAGTGGGGGTTGTATTGTTATATGGGAAACTGGGGAATGTTATATGCATGTACAAACTATTGTATTTACTGTTGAATGTAAAACATTAAAAAATAAAAAAAAAATAAAAAAAGAAATGATCTACCCTATGACCCTGCAATTCCCCTCCTGGGGATAGATCCTAAGGAACCCAACACATCCATCCAAAAAGATCTGTGTACACATATGTTCTTGGCAGCACAATTTGTAATAGCCAAAACCTGGAGCAACCCAGGTGTCCAACAGATGAGTGGCTGAGCAAGTTGTGGTCTATATACACGATGGAATACTACTCAGCTGTAAAAAATATTGACTTCACTGTTTTCAGCTGATCTTGGATGGACCTTGAAAAAATCATGTTAAGTGAAATAAGTCAGAAACAGAAGGATGAATATGGGATGATCTCACTCTCAGGCAGAAGTTGAAAAACAAGATCAGAAAAGCAAACACAGGTAGAACCTGAAATGGAACTGGCGTATCGCACCAAAGTAAAAGACTCTGGGGTGGGTGGGTGGGGAGAATACAGGTCCATGAAGGATGATAAATGACATAGTGGGGGTTGTATTGTTATATGGGAAACTGGGGAATGTTATATGCATGTACAAACTATTGTATTTACTGTTGAATGTAAAACATTAAAAAATAAAAAATAAATAAAAAAAGAAATGATCTACCCTATGACCCTGCAATTCCCCTCCTGGGGATAGATCCTAAGGAACCCAACACATCCATCCAAAAAGATCTGTGTACACATATGTTCTTGGCAGCACAATTTGTAATAGCCAAAACCTGGAAGCAACCCAGGTGTCCAACAACAGATGAGTGGCTGAGCAAGTTGTGGTCTATATACACGATGGAATACTACTCAGCTGTAAAAAATATTGACTTCACTGTTTTCAGCTGATCTTGGATGGACCTTGAAAAAATCATGTTAAGTGAAATAAGTCAGAAACAGAAGGATGAATATGGGATGATCTCACTCTCAGGCAGAAGTTGAAAAACAAGATCAGAAAAGCAAACACAAGTAGAACCTGAAATGGAACTGGCGTATCGCACCAAAGTAAAAGACTCTGGGGTGGGTGGGTGGGGAGAATACAGGTCCAAGAAGGAGGATAGAGGACCTAGTGGGGGTTGTATTGTTATATGGGAAACTGGGGAATGTTATGCATGTACAAACTATTGTACTTACTATTGAATGTAAAACATTAATTCCCCAATAAAGAAATAAAAAAAATGATATAACAATAGCAAAGCTAACAAATGAGCCCCTGACCTTTTCTACTCTGAAAAGCAGACACAAATGGGAATGTGTCAGGCTGCAGACAGTGAATACTAAGCTAGCAGCAGGGAGACTGTGGTGTCCGTCTTTTTAAAAAACTATTTATTTATTCATTTTCCCTTTTCGTTGCCCTTTTTTTTTAATTGTTGTAATTATTACTGTTGTTATTGATGTCTTTGTTGTTGGATAGGACAGAGAGAAATGGAGAGAGGAGGGGTAGACAGAGAGGGGGAGAGAAAGATAGACACCTGCAGACTTGCTTCACCGCCTGTGAAGTAACTCCCCTGCAGGTGGGGAGCCGGGGGCTCCAACTAGGATTCTAATGCTGGTCGGTCCTTGTGCTTTGCGCCACCTGCACTTAACCCGCTGCGCTACTGCTCGACTTCCTGTGGTGCCCGGTGGGGAAGCTGACCAGAGACCACAAAAATGGGGAGTAATTATAAGAATGAATTAAAAAAAAGAATGAATGTTCAGGAAATGGTAGCTGAAACTAAACTATGGCAGCTGAGCTAAGCAATTTCAACAGATTGTCTAGAAGGTATAACTGAAGAAATATCCTGGAAAATAAAGCAGAGCAGAAAGAAAGAGAAAAAGTTGGAATAAGAAGAGAGGAACATACTGTTGAATGTAAAACATTAATTCCCCAATAAAGAAATAAAAAAAATAAAAAAGGGAAATAAAAAATAAAAAGAGAGGAACACTGGAGACCCCATTTAAAAAAAAATCTTTATTAGATAGACACAGCCAGAAAGAGAGAGAGAAGGGGGTGACAGAGAGGGAGAGACACTGAGACCTGCAGCCCTGCTTCACCACGCATGAAGCTTTCCCCCTGCAGGGGGGACCAGGGGCTTGAACCTGGGTCCTTGCGCACTGTAACATGTGAGCTCAACCAGGTGCCCCGCCACCTGCCCCCCATTCTTTTTTTTAAGAGATATTTTATTTATTTATTTATTATTGGATAGAGACAGAGAAATTGAGGGGGAGAAGAAGACGGAGAGGGAGAGAGACAAAGAGGCACCCACAGCCCCGCTTCACCACTCGTGAAGCTTTCCCCCTGCAGGTGGGGACCAGGGGCTTGAACCTGGGTCCTTGTGCACCATAATGTGTGCACTTAACCAGGTGCGCCACTGCCTGGCCCCTTCTTTTTTCTTTTTATTAGAGCATTGCTCAGCTGTGGTTATTTTTATTTAAAAAAAAAAAAAATACTTATTTTCCCCTTTTGTTACCCTTGTTGTTTAAAAATATTTATTTTCCCTTTTGTTGCCCTTGTTGTTTTTATTGTTGTAGTTATTGTTGTAATTGATGTCATCATTGTTAGGACAGAAAGAAATGGAGAGAGGAGGGGAAGACAGAGAGAGGGGGAGAGAAAGACAGACACCTGCAGACCTGCTTCACTGCCTGGGAAGCGACTCCCCTGCAGGTGGGGAGCTGGGGCCTCGAACCGGGATCCTAAATACGGTCCTTGTGCTTTGTACCACCTGTGCTTAACCCACTGCTACTGCCCAACTCCCTATTTTTTTTTTCTTTTTTTTTGCTTCCAGGGTTATTGCTGGGGCTCGGTGCCTGCACTACAAGTCCACTGCTCCTGGAGGCCATTTTTCACATTTTGTTGCCTTTGTTGTTTATTGTTGTTGTTATTGCTAACATTGTTGGATAGGACAGGGAGAAATTGAGAAAGGAGAAGATAGAGTAGGGGGAGAGAAGGACAGACACCTGCAGACCTGCTTCACCACTTGTGAGGCAACCTGCCTAAAGGTGGGAGCCGGGGGCTTGAACCAGGATCCTTGTGCTGGTCCTTGCACTTTGCACCATGTGCGCTTTACCCACTGCACTACTGCCCGGCCCCCTCAGCTCTGGTTTTATGGTGGTGCGGGGAGTTGAACCTGTGACTTGGGAGCCTCTGGCATGAGGTTTTTTTTCCCTTCTTTTTTTTTTTTCCCTACTAGGTCCTCTGTCGTGTGAGTTTCTCTTTGCATAACCATTATACTACCTATGCTTGCCTGAGGTCCACAACAGGCATTCCAGAAACAACAGAACAGAGCAGCGAAGGAAGAGGAAAAGACAGGATTAGCTCAAGCTAGCTTTCCTCAACTGAAAGGTGTCCTTTTCTAATTGAAAAAGTTTACCCACCATAGTGATGAAACAGAGAAGTCTGAGGTTGAGTCGATAAAAGTCTTCATCTGTCTGAACTTTAATGCTGAGAGCTGGACAGACAAGGTTCAGACAGGCCAGTCTCAGAAGCCCACAGTGCAGCTCCCAGGACTGGTCCCCTAGGATGATGGGGAAAAGGCAAGAAAGGAGCACGGAGCAGGGGAAAGGGGAGGCTGGGAGCCTGGGCAGCAGCAGAGAGACGGCATGGACGCAGGTGGATGGCGGGGCCTGGCAAACCCAAGGATCCTGTCAGGTTCTCGCTTCATGTACGTCAGGTCCCTCCTGCCCTCACACTGCTAAGTCAGTGGCCCCGCTAGATCCAAGCTGCCCCCCATACTTGGGGTGCTGGCCTAGAGTCTGGGAACCCAGGATGCCGGGCGCTGGGGAGGGTGTGGTCATGTGGCTCAGGCCTTGCACTCCAGGGCCCAGGGTGGGGGTGGCAGCTGAGGGGCTGCAGGGTCAATGAAGGGCAGAGGTGGTGAGGTGCGGAGGTGAGGGCTGCAGAGGCTGGAACAGGCGGGACAGGCATGCCCTCATGCTGCTCACCTATGAGATGCCCCACATCCTGCTGCCACAGGGGCCCAGGTCCGCTCCTCAGCCTCCTCCTACCATGCCCCTCCATTCCATGCTACTCACCTGAGGAGAAGATGTCTCCAGCATCCTCCTCCCACAGGGCCCCAGGGTGCTCCCTCCATAGGTGTCCCCCAGGCTCCGTCTCATGCATTGAGGTCTGGTCCAGTGCCATCTGGCTGGCCTGCAATTATAGCTGTCACCAGTCTGATCCTACTGGGCCCAGGATGGGGGTCCCATCACCCCATTGGAGCTGGGGTCCCAACAGGCAGGAAAGGGCTGCAGGGCAGATGTGCAGAGCTCACCTGGGCCTCCTCGGGCAGGAGTGTCGCCATGTCAGTGCTGGCCAGGCCCCCGGTGTCTAGAGAGTCTGGAAAGGAAGAGTGGGAGAGGCTGGGTGGTGGTGTACCTGGCTAGCGCACACATTAATATTCACAAGGACTCGGGTTCAAACTACCAGTCCCCCACCTGTGGGGGAAGCGTCCCAACAGGAGGAACAGGTGTCTCTCTATCCTTATCTCCCCACCTCCTCTTAATTTCTACCTGTATTACCAAATAAAAATAAAATTGATGAAAGGAAAAAAAGGAAGGGTGGGATCAGGTCACCCCTGTGGCTCCCAGCTGCCTTCCCCAGGGTGGGCCAGGGGCTGGGGGTTGGGGGAGGAACCCTGGGGTGGTGCAGGGAGGCTCCAGGGATCTGAGGGCCTGGAAGGGGCACGGTAACACCATGTGACCTGCACCTTCCTGGGGAGCCAAAAAGGGCACACCCTGAACACCTGAGTGTCTCCCCCAGCTGCAGCCAGCCATGCTCCAGCTGCCATCTGCCCCCAGTGTCCCCACCATGGGCTTCCTGGGGAGTGAACCCCACGAACCCCACGGGGGACCCCGGTGGATTCCCTGATGAGGAGCAGCTGTGAATGCAGGGCTTTAAACTGGGGTGCAGGAAAACAGAGTTTATTGGGGCTTGACCCAAACTAGCTCATGTTACAGTTTTGAACCCTGGATTTCAGCACTTTCTTTTATATAGTAAAACAGTCCACAAAGAAAGGTTAGTTAATGAGTTAAAGCAAGGACCATGAGGTGAGCATAGGTAATAAAAGGCTTCAAGCTCCCAGGGCCACACAAATGCCAAAGAGGGGGGCTGAACTTGGAATTTACAGATGTTCTGGAACCCTGGTACAAATATTCAAAATTACTTTTTATTATTTATTTACCAGAGCACTACTCAGCTTTGGCTTATGGTGGTGTGGGGGATTGAGCCTGGGACTTTGGAGCCTCAGGCATGAGATTCTCTTTGCAGAACCATAACGCTGTCTACCCTGCCCTGTGATTAATTTTTATATGTTACTTCAGTGTGGGAGCAGTGATGGCTGCCTGAGCTCCGGGCTGCTTAGGTCAGACCCCTGAGCCCCGCTCACCTTACCTGGGTCCTCTGTGACTGTGGGCTTCTCTCTCACTGGCAGGCCCAGAGGGGACTCCAGCGTGGCTCCAGGAGGCGTCTCAGGTCCTGGTTCTGGGCTGGCAGGCTCGCTCTGGTGTAGGGCCTGCACGTCGGAGGGCCCCACGTCCTCTGACAGAACCTCTCGGCCCTGCACTCGGACTGTGACCTGGGGAGGTGCCCTCACACATCAGGAGCCTTGGTGGGAGAGGAGGTGGGCATCCACCCCACCATGGCACCCAAACATCCTATGCAGCGTAGGTATCGGTGGTGGCCTGGAACCCAGCCTCTGTGCCCACTCTGTCCCTGCCCATGCTTATGTCAGCTGAGGAGGGAGGCCTTGGGGTGCTGGCTGGGGACTCAATGACCCTTGAATCTGCTGCAGGGATCCTTTCTGAGCAGGGGGGGGAGGAGGCACCCTCCAAGGTGCATCAGCTCGGCTGGCTAAGTCCCACAACTCACCCATCTCCGGGGCCCTCCTGGCTCTCGGCGCAGCCCTTCCACCAGGGCGGCGGCCTCCTCGGGGCTGCCGGGCCGCTGCTCCCGCGCCCAGGCCTGGATCTCGGGCGGCAGGGCGCCCAGGAACTGCTCCAGCACCAGCAGCTCCAGCATCTGCTCCTTGGAGCGCAGCTCGGGGCGCAGCCAGCGGCGGCACAGCTCCCGCAGCCGGGCCAGGGCCTCCCGGGGCCCCGCGGCTTCTTCATAGCGGAAGTGCCAAAAGTCCCGACACGCAGCCTCTGGGCCGGGGTCCCAGGGAGCAGATTCGCCCTCCTCCTCCGAATCCTCCAGCTTCACCAGCACAGGTCCCTCATCTTCTGGGGGAGAGCAGTGGGGGAACCCCAGTGCTGTGGGCCTCATCAGAGAGACTGAAGCAGGTCCTGAGGCCAGTGTCTGTTCCTGGGGCAAGAGGGGACCGAGGGAGGCTGCTGCACCAGGCAAGCGGTGGCGGCAGAGTGGCTGTCTCCTGCCAGTGGCTCCTTTCTGAGCCCAGCAGAGTCCCTGGCCTCTCTGGCTGGGCCTCCAAACACAGGAGGCACTTTCTCTCTCCCTCCCTCTCTTTAACGCTGATATAGACGTTCTTTACTTTAATGAGAGAAAGATATAGACAGAGACCAGAGCACTGCTCAGTTCTGGTTTGTGTTGGTGCTGGGGACTGAACCTAGGACCTCAAGCCCCAGGCATGAGTCATCTGCACATCCATCATGCTCTCTCCTCTGTCCCCAGTGCTGTCTTTCTGCGTCTGTGCAACCACCATGCCTGCCCTGCACCACCACTGCTGCCCGGAGCCCTCCTCAGCCCACCAGGCCCTCAGCGCACCCCTCCCCGTGGGCTCCACAGCAGCCTCACGACACCTGTGCCAAGTCACCTGTACGGTTCAGGTCCTGCCTCCTTGGCTGCATTCTGAGCCCCGTGGGTCACACTGCACAGAAACCCATCAGCTCTGCCTCCCTGTTAGCAGAGGTGCTGCAAGGAGTCTGGGGAGGGGGCTGCACGTAAGGCTTGAGATTCTGCTTCTGTTCTTCTGCCCCATGACTTGCCAGGCCGCAGGCTCCCTAGAACACTGCAGCTGGAGCTAATCTGTGGGCTTTGCGAAAATCTGATTTGGGGCTGGGCAGGGGTGCACCTGGCTGAGCACATATATTAGAAAAACCTGGGGGGGGGGGGGTCGGGCGGTAGCACAGCGAGTTAGATGCACGTGGCACAAAGCACAAGGACCGGCGTGAGGATCCCGGTTCGAGCCCCCGGCTCCCCACCTGCAGGGGAGTCGCTTCCCAGGCGGTGAAGCAGGTCTGCAGGTGTCTGTCTGTCTCTCCCCCTCTCTGTCTTCCCTCCTCTCTCCATTTCTCTCCGTCCTATCCAACAACAACAACAACAATAACAATAACCACAAGGATAAAAAACAATGGGGACAAAAGGGAAAAAAACAGCCTCCAGGAGCAGTGGATTCACAGTGCTGGCACTGAGCCCCAGCAATAAGCCTGGTGAAACCTGGTTTGAGCAGAGGTGCAGATGTCTATCTCTCTCCCTTTCTATCTTCCCCTTTCCTCTCAGTTTACTTCTGTCCTATCAAATAAAGGAAAAAAAAATAAGAGGAAAGAATTCGGCTTTATGACTGCTGGGAACTAGCTCAGTGGCGAGGGTGAGAGCTGCGCGCCGCTGCTTTCCGGTTCCTTCTTCAGCTCGTGTGAAATAAATGAATCTAAAAAAGAGTCTGATTGGGGCTGGGCGGTGGCGCACCTGGTCGGGCGCACACGTTACAGCGCAAGGACCCAGGTTCATCCCCGTCCCCGCCTGCAGGGGGAAGCTTCCCTGAGCGATGAGGCAGGGCTGCGGGTGTCTCTCTCCCTCTCTACCACCGCTTCCCTCTCGACTTCTACCGGTCTCTATCCAATAAAGCTAGTTAGAAAAAAAAAGTTTGGGAGTCGGGCGGTGGCGCAGCGGGTGAGGCGCACGTGGCGCCAAGTGCAAGGACCGGAGTCAGGATCCCGGTTCGAGCCCCCGGCTCCCCACCTGCAGGGGGGTCGCTTCCCAGGCGGTGAAGCGGGTCTGCAGGTGTCTGTCTTTCTCTCCCCCTCTCTGTCTTCCCCTCCTCTCTCCATTTCTCTCTGTCCTATCCAACAACGACGACATCAATAACAACAATAATAACCACAACAAGGCCAACAAAGGGGAAAATAAATAAATAAATATAAAATAAAATAAAATAAAATAAAAGTTTGATTTATACAGCCAGACTTCCAGCCCCATCCTCAAGCCCTGGCGAAAGCCCGCCTCTAGACTGAGGACTACAGTCCCCACAAGGCTAGGCGTCAACTTCCGCTCTGGGATCCAGGGCCTCTCTCGCTGTCATGGCAACCGGGGGTGGAGCCCGAGCTCCAGCTCACAACCCAAGGCCCGGTTTCCGGCACTGGAGCCCCGCCCCACCCCGGCCCTGCCCTTACCTCGGAGGTCCACGCTGCGTCACACCGTCGCGCATGCGCGTCGATCAACCGCCCCCCCAGACTCCGTCTCCCAGGGTGCTTCACGCGACCCGCGGCCTCCGGCCCTTTCCCGCCCCCACCCTCCGGCCTGGTCAGCGGGCAGCGCCTGCCGTGGCCAAGGTCGCGCTCCGGTCGCCCCGTGTCGCACTGCCCGGCGCGGATCCAGACGGCCGGAACCTGCCAAGGCGGGCCTGGTCCTCGGGGGCCGCCGGCAGCGCCGCCTTCATCAGCGCGGCCACCCCCATTGGGTCCCGCTGGTCACGCCAGGCTCTTCGGGGATTTGCACCAATCACCGGCTTTGGCTGACGTCATGCGCTCTCATCTCCATGGCGATCTGGCCTCGAGGACCGGCGCCTTCTGGGAGTTGTAGTTGACGGGGCCTCTGCACATGCGCAGTGTGAGCGCGGCGGCGCGCGGGACGGGGCCGGGGTCCGCAGTGTGGCCTGAGCGGGTGACCTGGCGGAGGTGCCTGTGAGGAGCGAGTGAAGGAAGCGAGCAAAGTCAAAGAAAAAGAAACACAGGAGCCCTAGGGTGACCTGGGTGTCCCTTTCCCCTCCCCCACCCCCTTTTTTAAAGTTTTGGATCTGCAGGAAAGACCGCGGGTCACTGAAAGTAGGGTGATATTCATTCCTCCTTTTCTTTTCTCTTCTCTTCTTTTTTATTTTTATTTATTTTAAATATTTATTTTATTTATTTATTCCCTTTTGTTGCCCTTGTTGTTTTTTATTGTTGTAGTTATTATTGATGTCGTCGTTGTTGGACAGGACAGAGAGAAATGGAGAGCGGAGGGAAGACAGAGAGGGGGAGAGACAGACAGACACCTGCAGACCTGCTTCACCGCCGGTGAAGCGACTCCCCTGCAGGCGGGGAGCCGGGGGCTCGAACCGGGATCCTGACGCCGGTCCCTGCGCTTTGCGCCACCTGCGCTTAACCCGCTGCGCCACCGCCCGGCTCCTTCTCTTCTTTTTTTTTTTTTTTTTTTTTTTTCAGGACAGAGCCAGAGAGAAACCAGGAGGGAAGGGAGAGAGAGGAGGAAGAGAGAGACAGCACTTTGCAGCCCCGCTTCACTACGTGTGAAGCCTCCTGCTGCCGGTGGGGCCTGGGGCTGGAACCTGGGTCCTTGTGCATGGCGAGCTGCACCTGGCCTGACAGACCAGCGGGTTTTAAAGAAGTCAGAGCCGCGGGTCGGGCGCGAAGCGCAGGGACCGGCGTGAGGATCCCGGTTCGAGCCCCCGGCTCCCCACCTGCAGGGGAGTCGCTTCCCAGGCGGTGAAGCAGGTCTGCAGGTGTCTGTCTGTCTCTCCCCCTCTCTGTCTTCCCTCCTCTCTCCATTTCTCTCTGTCCTGTCCAACAACGACGACAACAATAACAATAATAACTACAACAAAGCTACAACAACAAGGGCAACAAAGGGGGAAATGTCCCCCAGGAGCAGTGCAGCTGTGGTGCAGGCGCCGAGCCCTGGCAATAACCCTGGAGGCAAAAAAAAAAAAAGTTAGAGCACCTGGTCCACAGAAACAGATGTCTGATCTGCATAAGACTAAGCTGCGTGGGGCTCTGGTCTGCATAAGAATAAGCCACGTGGGGCTCTGATCTGCATAAGAATAAGCCACGTGGGGCTCTGATCTGCATAAGAATAAGCCGCGTGGGGCTCTGATCTGCATAAGAATAAGCCACGTGGGGCTCTGATCTGCATAAGAATAAGCCGCGTGGGGCTCTGATCTGCATAATAAGCTGCGTGGGGCTCTGATCTGCATAAGAATAAGCCACGTGGGGCTCTGACTGCATAAGAATAAGCCGCGTGGGGCTCTGATCTGCATAAGAATAAGCCACGTGGGGCTCTGATCTGCATAAGAATAAGCCACGTGGGGCTCTGATCTGCATAATAAGCTGCGTGGGGCTCTGGTCTGCATAAGAATTAGCCGAGTGGGGCTCTGACTGCATAAGAATTAGCCCCATGGGGCTCTGGTCTGCATAAGAATTAGCCGCGTGGGGCTCTGACTGCATAAGAATTAGCCCCATGGGGCTCTGGTCTGCAATAAGAATAAGCCTCGTGGGGCTCTGTTGGTATGCATGAGACCCCTTCTGTTTAATTTGGTTTAAATCCCCCCTGCTTAACACTATTCTATTTACATAACCACTGTTAACAAGCACCACCCTCCTTCCAGGGCATTGGTGGTTCAGTGATAGGATTCTCGCCTGCTCCACCCCCTCTCCTTGTCACACCCTGATCCTCTCCTTGTCACACTCTGATTTTCACCAGTCACTTTTCTCTCCACCCTCTCTATGTCACATCCTGTTTCCACCCTACTTGGCAAGTATATATAAAGACAGCATTGTGAGTTTTAGGGTACTTTAGTTTAGCTTAGCTCGGCTTAGATTGTGCTGCGTCCTGCATGAATAAAGAGATACTGCGTACAACCCAGCCATGAGTCCCTGGTTGTCTGTTACCCACCCGTGAAGCCAGCCCAGCGAAAACAACATAGCCCGGCGAAAACAACAGGGCTCTGGTCTGCATAAGAATTAGCCGCGTGGGGCTCTGGTCTGCATAAGAATTAGCTGCGTGGGGCTCTGATCTGCATAAGAATTAGCTGCATGGGCTCTGGTCTGCATAAGACTAAGCTGCGTGGGGCTCTGGTCTGCATAAGAATTAGCTGCGTGGGGCTCTGATCTGCATAAGAATTAGCCGCGTGGGGCTCTGATCTGCATAAGAATTAGCCGCGTGGGGCTCTGATCTGCATAAGAATTAGCCGAGTGGGGCTCTGTTCTGCATAAGAATTAGCCGAGTGGGGCTCTGGTCTGCATAAGACTAAGCTGCGTGGGGCTCTGATCTGCATAAGACTAAGCTGCATGGGGCTCTGATCTGCATAAGACTAAGCTGCGTGGGGCTCTGATCTGCATAAGAATTAGCCGCATGGGGCTCTGGTCTGCATAAGACTAAGCTGCGTGGGGCTCTGGTCTGCTTAAGAATAAGCTGTGTGGGAGCTGGGCGACATGTCACACTCCAGAGCCCAGGTTCAAGCCCAGGCTCAGGCCTGCTGTGGGAACGTCCTCATAAACTGGCTGAGGAGCAAAGTGCAGCTTTATCATAAGCCACCTCCCCAGCTTCTTATCGGAACCTGCAGACAGGGAAGCACGTGTTGCCTTGGTGCTGCTGCTCCTTTTGTTCCCTGGGGGCTAATGACCTTAATAGAGCCTACGGGTTTTTCCCAGTCCTTCTGTGTGGTGCCAGCTCTAGTTGTCCAAGGTCCAGCTACCTATATGGAACCATTGACTGATTCCAATGGGAGTCAGGTTTCCAGCTTTTTTTTTCTTCTATTTTTTCAAAATTTTAAAACTCTATTAAGGAAAATTAAGAACATTTACATGTTAGGGCAAGAGAGAAAAAGAGAGAGTAAGACAAAAGCATGTTGGCAGGGTGGTCACCTAGGTCTGAGTGAGAGAGATGCAAAGAGAGAGAAGCCCCTGAGGCTTGGTGTTGGTGTACATGGTTGAACTCACACACACTGCAGTGTGCGAGAACTCAGGTTCAAGCCCCTGATCCCCACTTGCAGGGGGAATCTTCACAAGTGGTGACAGCAGTGCATACATACAGTACATAAATAAAGATTTTAAAAAGTGCCTCCTCACCTGTTGACCTGGGCAGACAGGATTTCCAGCCTTTTGGATAATATCTTTTGAACGGCAGCTCCCCCAAGAGGTACAGCATTGAAGCTAACTGAGGTCGGAGAAGAAACCTTCTGAAGCTTACTAAAGTTAAGAGTAATACGGACATTTGTCCTGTATATGGTCACCTGAAATAGAAACATATCCTGGGCCAGGTGGTGGTGCACCTGGTTAAGCGCACACACTACAGTGCTCAAGGATGCAGGTCCAAGTCCCTGGTCCCCACCTGCAGGGAGAAAGCTTCACAAGTGGTGCAGCAGGGCTGCAGGTATCTCTCTTCCTCTGTCTTCCCCCCCCCTTAATTTCTCTCTGTCTCTATACAATAATAAATAAATAAAAATAAAACTTCAATTTTAAGGGGACAGGGGGTGCTATGCCTGGCTAAACACACACATTATAGTGCACAAGAGCCCAGGTTCAAGCCCTGGTCTACACCTGAAGGGGAAAAGACAAACTTTGAATCAAGGATTCAGGTATCTCTCTATCTCTATCTCCCCACCCCTCCCAATTTCTGTCTCTATCCAATAATAAATAAAAAATATTTTTAAATAAAAAATATGTCCTTTGTGGCTACTGCTGTGGAAAGGTTTCCAAGGAGAATGTAGGGAAAAAAAGAGACAGGGAAACCAGAAGGGGCCCTCTTTAAGCCTCCTACTGCAGAGACTATGGTGCTGTACAAGAGAGAGACTCCATTTGAACAAAATCAAGGCAAGAGTATCATTGAATGAGATAGGAAATGCCCATGCTGTTTTTTTTAAATTCTTATTTATAAAAAGGAAACATTGATAAAACCATAGGATAGGAGGGGTACACTTCACACAATTCCCACCACCAGGACTCCACATCCCATCCCCTTCCATGATAGCTTCCTATTCTTTAACCCTCTGGGAGTATGGACCCAGGGTCATTGTAGGATGCAGAAGGTGGGAGGTCTGGCTTCTGTAATGGCCTCCCCGCTGAACATGGGTGTTGGCAGGTGGATCCATACTCCCAGCCTGCCTCTCTCCCTAGTGGGGTGGTGTTGGGTAGTTGCCATCTCCCCCTGGCTTCTGCTTAACCATATGCCTATATAGGGATTTTTACTGATCCAAAGCTTTGGTCTATTTACATAAATCACTTTTACATAAAGCACTCCAGGGCATTGGTGGTTCTATGATAGGATTCTCTCCTGCTCCACCCCCTCCTTGTCACACACTGATCCCTTCTTTGTCACACTCTGATTTTCACCAGTCACTTTTCTCTCCACCCTCTCTATATCACATCCTGTTTCCACCCTACTTGGAGAGTATAAAAACAGCTGCTCTTCTGATTAAAGACACTTGGAAATTGCTTTCCGGCTCTGAGAGTTCCAGAGTGTATCTCCTGCGGAAGTTGGTGCAGCACGAGTTCCTGATCCCTCTCCCACACAGCAGCCTAGATCAGCTCCAGTTGAGTTCTCTCCAACCCAGAGAGCACTAGCTCGGGAAGAAGTACCCTCAGGCTATCCCGGCAGGGTGGGGCTCTGGGGAAGTGGGGCTCCAGGACATATTGGTGGGGTTGTCTACCCAGAAAAGTCTGGTTGGTATCATGGTAGCATCTGGTGGCTGAAAGAAGAGTTAACATATAAAGCCAAACAATTTGTTGACTAATCATGAACCTAAAGGCTGGAATAGTGCAGATGAAGATTTGAGGGTCTCTGTTTTGTAGATAGTAGGCCTATTTTAGTTATATTCCAAAGGGCCCATGATTATACTAGTTTTTTTTTTTCCTGAGCCTGACATCTGATATGCAGGTGAACCCAAGTTATTGTCTGAAGAGATGATGTCATGGCTGGAAAAAAGGTCAGAATGATGGGTCAGGGATGACAATAGCTCCCAAATATGGGAAAGGTGTATAAATATTGACTGTAAACCCATCTATTTGATGTGGTCTGGGGCCCATAGTCATCTTAGGAGCCTATGTGACCTCTGCATCCCTGTAGATCTGAGTTCACATTCTGTGGTCATGAGTAGGAACGTTCCAAGCTGCCTCAATTATCAGGACCCATCTTCCTCAGGTGTAGCATAGAGTATGTTGTCCAGCCTCCCTTTGGAGGATGTAACATTCTCTACTGTTGTTGAACCAAGTTGAGGGAAAGGTCCTATGGGAGCCCACAAAGGGGTATATTTTGTTGTTATTGATAGAGATGACCAGTAACAGTGGAGAGAGTCTGCCAGTCTCTTGCCCTTATTCAACCTTTGCAGTTCTTACTTTGATAAGCTTAGCTTTGGAGTGAGAGAGGTAACAGTAATAGGAAGTAGGTGAGGAGGGTATCTAGGTCTAAGTAGACAGTATTTCATTAGGAACTTCATGGTGTCTTTTTAGGTCTTTCTACTTGCTGCATATACTGACTCACTGTAGACTATTGTGTACTTTTGCTTTCAGGTATATATTTTGATCTAATCTATGGATACATGTGAACATCTGCCCTATCTCATGGGACCTGTCCTATATCTAGGTTTTGGGACTTTGTTAGGAAGTGAACCACCTGAAATGAAATTAGAAAATCCTATGAAAGGAAAGGTCTCACCCGAGTAATGAATCTGAAGGGTTGACATTCCACGCCTGATGTCTCTGGACACAGCCTGAAGTGAAGCTTGCTGAGGTGGTACTCATTGTGTTGATCCATCCTATTTTACCCAACATTGATAGCAAAGATGTTTAAAGAGGAAAACTTGATTTAAAAGACTTCTCCTGAAAAAGAGGAAGATTAGGGGCCAGATGGTGGTGCACCTGGTTAAGTGCACACATTACAGTGCACAAGAACCCAGGTTCAAACCCCTGGTCCCCACCTGCAGGGGGAAGCTTCATGAGTGGTGAAGTAGGGCGGCAGGTGTCTCTGCTCCCTCTCAATTTCTCTCTGTCTCTAATAATAAATAAATAAAAAAGAGGGAGATTATTTTTATGTTGTTTTTTTAATTAAATCAATATAAAATTATTTTAATGCAATTAATTAATTAATTAATTAAATTTGCCTCCAGGGTTATCACTGGGGGTCGATGCCAACATGCCTGCACTACAAATCCACTGCTCCTGGAGGCCATTTTCCCCTTTTGATGCCCTTGTTGTTAGTCACTGTTATTGTTAATTATTATTGTTGTCCAACTTTAAGGATCCTGAGTGAGATCATTCCATATTCATCCTTGCTTATCTCACTTAACATGATTCCTTCCAGTTCCTTCAACAAGGTTGAGCAAAAGAAGGTGAACTCATAATTCTTAGTTCATGGTGTATCTACACCACAACTTTCTCAAACACTTCTCTGTTGTTGGACACCTGGGTTGCTTCCAGATTTTGGCTATTACCAACGGTGCCGCTATGAACATAAGTATACACAGATCTTTCTGTATGGCTGCATTTGGTTCCTTAGAGGAAATGCAAGGTCATAGGGTAGGTCCATTTCTAGTTTTCTGAGTTTTCCAAGATTGCTGTCCACAGGGGTTGGACCAACTTATATTCCCACCTGCAGTGCTGGAGGGTTCCTTTGACCCCACACCCTCTCCAGCATTTGTTGTTGCTACCTTTTTTATGTGTGACATTCTTTACAGGTATCTCATTGTTGTGAAATGGCATCTCATTATTGTCTTTATTTGCATTTCTCTGACCATCAATGACTTGGAGCATTTTCTTTATATGTTTGTTGGCCTTTTGGATCCCTTCTTTGATAAATATTCTGTTCATAGCCTCTCCCCTTTTGGATGAGTTCTTTCTTTTGTTGTTGTTTTTGAATTTGATGAGCTTTTTGTATGTTTGTTTGGGTGGTGTGTTGGGTAGTATGCCAGCTCCCCTGGCTTAAAGCTTCTGTCTCTAATCCTGCTTAACTAAGCACCGGCATGCCTGCATGTCATTGGTTTGATCCCACTCAGAGCTGCGGTCTATTTACATAAACCACTGTTAACTAAGCACCACCTTCCCTCCAGGGCATTGGTGGTTCAGTGGTAGAATTCTCGCCTGCTCCGCCCCCTCTCCTTGTCACACTCTGATTTTCATCAATCTCTTTTTTCACTCCACCCTCTCTATGTCACACCCTGGTTACACCCTACTTGGCTAGTATATATACAAGCTGCTTTTCTGAGTAAAAACACTTGGAATTGCTTTCCTGCTCCTAGAGTTCCAGAGTATATCTCCTGTGATGTTAGCTCAGCACGAGTTCCTGATCCCTCTCCCACTCAGCAGCCTAGATTGGCTCCAGTTGAGTTCTCTCCAACCCAGAGAGCACTTGCTCGGGAAGAAGCACCCTCAGGCTATCCCAGCAGTGGTGGTTTCTTTTGATGTGCAGAAGCTTTTCAATTTGATGTAGTCCCATGGACTTATTAGTATTGTTATTTATTTATTTTGCCTACAGGGTGATTGCTGGGGCTTGGTGCCTGCACTATGAATCCACTGTTTCTGGACACCATCCTTCCTATTTTGTTGCCCTTGTTGTAGTTGTTATTGTTAGTGTTGGATAGGACAGAGAGAAATGGAGAGAGGAGGGGAAGACAGAGGGGGAGAGAAAGACACATCTGAAGACCTGCTTCACCACCTGTGAAGCGACTCCCATGCAGGTGGGGAGAGCAGCTCAAACAGGGATCCTTATGCTAGTCATTGTGCTTTGCGCCACATGTGCTTAACCTGCTGAGCTACTGCCTAGCCCCCAGTATTGTTATTTAAATTTTTTTCAATTAAAAATTTTTTTTGCCTCCAGGGTTATTACTGGAGTTCAGTGCCTGCACTATGAATCCACTGCTCCTGGAGGCCATTTTTCCCATTCTGTTGCCATTGTTATTGTGCTTGTTGTAGTTGTCATTGGATAGGACAGAGAGAAATCAAGAGAGGAAGGGAAGACAGAAAGGGGGAGAGAAAGACCACCTGTGAAGTGACTCCCCTGCAGGTGGGGAGCCGGGGGCTCCAACAGGATCTTTACACTGGTCCTTGTGCTTTGCACTGCTTGTGCGTTTAACCCGCTGCGCTACCACCCTACACCCTCTGGCCTTATTTTTTAATTTTGTTTTCTTTGAAGTTGGGTTTGTATCATTGAAGATGGCTATAAAATTTTGATGGAAAGGCTGGGGAGACAGCATAACGGTCATGTGAAAAGACTTCCATATCTGAGGATCTGAGGTCCCAGGCTCAACCCCAGTGCCACTATAAGTCAGAGCAGTATTCTTGTTTCTCTCTTTATCTGAAATAAGATAAGTATGTAAAAAAACTTAGATGGATAAGAGTTCTGTCACGGGTCCAGGCAGTGGCACACCTGGTTAAATGCACACAATACAGTGTACAAGGACCCAGGTTCAAGCCCCTGGTCCCCACCTACAGGGGGGAACCTTCATGAGTTGTGAAGCAGGGCTTCAGATGTCTCTCTGTCTCTCTCTATCTCCATTCTACTCTCAATGTCTCTCTGTCTCTATCCAATAGTAAAAATAAATAATGAAAGAAAGAAAAGACTTCTGTCAATATTTTCCTCTAATAATTTGACAGTTTATGGTCTAACATCCAAGTCCTTGATTATTAAAAAATTTTTAAATTACCTTTATTTATTTATTGGAGACAGAGAGAACCTGGTCCCATTTGTTTGATTACACCCTCAGAGGAGAGTGTAATCAGCAGAGTGTGGGCACCTGAGTCCTGGCCATCTTGTGAGGTCCTAGTGGAGGCACCTGAGCCCTGACCCTCTCTGTGCAGGTCCCATGCATGCACTCTTCTGCCTCCCAGCTGAGGCTTCAGTCCTCTCCTGAGCGGTGGGTCTCTCAGTTCTGCTGTGGCTTCAGGAAACTTGCTCTGTGGAAGGTGAGCAGCATGTGGACTCTCAGTGTGTTTCTCTGACCTGGTGGATCGTATCCTTGGTGCTTTGCTGTGTTTGATGCAAAAGCTCCTCATGTTAGTCAGCACCTGAGCTTCTGCCATCTTGTGAGGTGGAGAGAGAGGCAGTGTCTGAGGAAGCAGCTCTGCTCTGGGGTCTCCTGCTCTGGTGTCTGTGACTGTGATGACTGAGGGGACAGCAGGGCGCCCTGCCATCTTGTGAGGTGCAGAGGAGGCAGCATCTGAAGAGGCAGCTCTGCTCTGAATGCCTCCAGGTGTGGTGGAGCACCTGGTTAAGCACACACATTATGGTGCACAAAGACCCAGGTTCAAGCCCCTGGTTCCCACCTGCAGGGGGAATGGTTCATGAGTGGTGAAGCAGGGCTGTGGGTATCTCTCCTCCTCTATATCTCCCCCTCTCAACATCTCTCTGTCTCTGTCCAATAGTTAACAAGTAAAAAATGAAAAGAATTGAGCAAATAAATATATACATAACATCCTGTGATTCATCAAACAACTTTCTTTCAGTGGATCTTGTCTGCTAACACTGACTTAAACCATCACTCATTCTATTATTGAGAACATACACAATGTGGTTAAAATTATACATATAGTCAACAAATGCTGAAACAGGTATTTTGTCCTATGTAGACTTTCCAAAGTGTTGCCAGTTGAAATGGGAAATTTTTTGCCAGAGAGACAGCACAATGGTTTTGTAAATTTTGAGTCTAGTTCCTGAGGCTCTGAGATACCAAGTTCAATCCCTAGCACCGTATACATCAAACTGAACAGTGCTCTGGTCTCATCTCTCTCTCCCTATTCATACAATAAATATTACAAAGAAAAAAGGGATAATGTCAGGGCGCTGAGCATTGCACAGCCAGTTGAGTGCAGGTGTGACTATTTGCAAAGCCCTAGGTTCCAAACACTGCTCCAAATCTACAGAGGGAAAGCTTCACAGGTAGTAAGGCAGGTCTGCAAGTCTGTAGCTTTCTCTCACACACTCCTCCTTTAACAGCACTGCTCAGCTCTGGCTCATGGTGCTGTGGGGATTGAACCTGGGACTTTGGAGCCATAAGCATGAAAATTTCTTCACAAACTTTATTCTATCTCCCTGCCCCTCTCTCACCCTCTCTGTCTCCCCTAGCCCTTTCAAGTTCTGTCCTATCAAATGGATAAGTAGAGGAAAAGGTAGATGAGGGGAAAATTGGCTACTAAGTGGAGCTGGGTGGTGGTGCAATGGGTTAAGCGCATGTGGAGCCAAGCGCAAGGACCAGCATCAGGATCCGGGTTCAAGCCCCCGGCTCCCCACCTGAAGGGGAGTCACTTCACAGGCGGTGAAGCAGGTCTGCAGGTGTCTGTCTTTCTCTCCCCCTCTCTATATTCCCCTCCTCTCTCCATTTCTGTCCTATCCAACAACAATGACAACAACAAGGGCAACAAAAGGGGGGGGGAAGGCTACCAAGAGGGCTAGATTCATAGTGCAGTGATAACCCCAGTGACAATAAAAATACAAGAATAGGGGGTTGGGTGGTGGTACACCCAGTTAGGGACCTATTACACAAAACACAAGGAACTGGGTTTGACCCCTGAATTCCCACCTGAATGGGAGATGCTTCACAGGTGGTGAAGCAGGTCTGCAGGTGTCTGCCTTTCATTTCCCCTCTGTATCTTCACATCATCTCTTGATTTCTCTGTCTTATCTAATTAAAAATAGGAAAAAAAAGTGTGGCCAGGGAAGTGGTGCAGTAGATAAAACATTAGACTCTCAAGCATGAGGTCCTGAGTTTAATGCCTGGCAGCACATGTACCAGAATGATGTCTCATTATTTCTCTCTTCCTATCTTTCCAATAAACAAATAATAAAATCTTTAAGAGAAAAGGGAGAGAGAGAGTGAGAGAAAGAAAGAGGAAAAATATCCACTAGGAGCAGTGCATTTGTATTGCAGGAATAAACCTTATGGCAATTAAAAAAATTAAAAGAATAAGAACTAGGGGGAAGAAGAAAGCTTTTGAATAAAAATATATGCCACCAAGTTGCAGATGCTACCACAATGCTGTCCTGACTTCATTGGGCAGACAACCTCAGCAATGTGCCCCAGAAACTCTCCTCTCCAGAGCTCTACCCTACTAGTGAAAGATAGAAACAGGTTGGGGGTATGGATCCACTCGCCAACACCCATATTCAGTGGAGATGCAATTACAGAATCCAGAACTCCCAGCTTCTGCATCCTATAAAGTATCTTGGTCCATCCTCCCAGAGGGTAAAGAATAGGGAAACTTCCAATGGAGGAGATGGGATATGGAGCTCTGGTAGTGGGAACTGTAATCTTCTTATGCTACAATCTTGCTGATCATTATTAATTCACTAGTTAAAAAGGTCTAAAACACAGTAGAAATGAAGGAAGGCTTTTATTTTTTCTTACCAGAGCACTGATCATCTCTGGCTTATGGTGGTTCAGGGGACTGAACCTGGGGTTTTGAAGCCTCAGGAATGAGTTTGTTTGCATAATTACTATGCTATCTACCCCTACTTGAAGGAAGGCTTTAAAGACTATATTTATTATTTACATATTTTATGTATAATTTATCTGATAAATATACATTATATTAGCTAATATATATTTTATATGTAACTCTATTTTATTGAGATGGAAACTGAGAGATTGAGAGATCACACTCTTGAAACTGCAGAAGATGCCAAACACCCAGTTGTCCAGAGGGCAAGGTTCCCATGCAAAGCTCAGAGGAACCCTGTCAGGAGCTGATGGGGTGGGTATGGGTTCAGCCTCATGAACCCTCTGCCTAGACTGAAGAAATAATGGGGGGGGCAGGTGGTAGTGCACCTGGTTAAGCAAACATGTTATGGTGTACAAGGGTCCAGGTTCAAGCTCCGGCAGGGAGAAAGTTTGTGAGTGGTGAAGCAGGGCTGAATGTGACCACCTCTCTCTCCCTGTCTATCATCCCCTTCCTCTTCAATTTCTGGCTTTCGCTATTAGTGTATATGGAGAGAGAGAGAGAGAGAGAGAGAGAGAGGAATGGGGCTCTTTATCAGGGCTCCAGTCCCTGCCCAATGTGGGTGCCACACTCCAGGACCCCCTCCAGTTTCTTTGCAGGAGCCTGTCTTCTCCTTCTCTCCTGTACTTTCCCTCTGGGAGGGCTGCTCTGCCCATAAGAAACTTGACCTGTGAAGCCTTGGAACCTGCCCTTACTCTTTCCCTGTGTTGACCTGTGTGATGCTGCCCTTTCTTGGATGCAGGCATCACATGAACCAGGGAAATTGTGAAGATTTTGGAGCTCCCACCAGGATCTCAGGTGCAGAAGATGACAAAGATAAAATAAAATTGTAAGCACCCCCCCGAATCTCTAGCGTGTAACCTAGAAGAAAATAGCAGGATATCACAGGCTGACAAAATGCCCTCAGAGTGGCAGTACTCTGTAAGAGATGGACAGGCATTGGGGCCCTGCCTGCTAGAGGATCTCCAAGTGAGAGACACTGGGAATGTCCACACCAGGCTGTCCCATTCCTTCATCAGGTCAGTTCTCTAGATTGGGAGAGACACTCATGACCCAGGGTTAGGGTGCCCCCCAGTGTTGGTATCTTCTAATTCTGCTTTTAGAAACCCCTTCTGTTTCATTTGGTTTAAATCCCCCCTGCTTAACACTGCATTCTATTTACATAACCACTGCCGTCTATTTACATAAATCACTTTTACATTTACATAAAGCACCACCTTCCCTCCAGGGCATTGGTGGTTTAGTGGTAGAACTGTCACCTGCTCCACCCCCTCTCCTTGTCACACCCTGATCCTCTCCTTATCACACCCTGATTTTCACCAGTTACTTTTCTCTCCACCCTCTCTGCGTCACATTCTGTTCACACCCTACTTGGGAAGTATATATAAAGACAACATTGTTCGTTTTAGTTAGTTGTTAGTTTAGCTTAGCTTGGTATAGATTGTGCTGCATCCTGCATGAATAAAGAGATACTGCGTACAACCCAGCCATGAGTCCCGGGTCGTCTGTCTCCCATCAATGAAGCTCAGCCCGACATATGGCGCCTGAACAAGGGACTGACATAAGCCCTGAAACAGAGACTGGCACAGACATGGGACCTAACCCGCCCATCACCCAGATAAGTAAACTTAGCTACCCATCCACCATGGGTTGCCTTTCTACTTATGAAGAGGTTTGCCAAAGCCTCTACTGTCTCATTATGAGACAGTTTCTCTGTCTCTGGAACATTTTACTCTGGGCCACACTTCGGTTCCCTGACCGGGAACTTTGGTTTCTTATGACCGGGATCATAGAGCTTGGGAGATGCACGGAGATTTCTCCTTGGACTTTCTGGATTCCCTCTCTCATGTTTCCCGAGGAAAAGGACTACATTTTGCTCCAGGCCACAATTTGGTGCTTTATGACCGTGATCATAGACCTTGGGATATGCACGGAGATTTCTACTGGGACTTTCTGGACTTCTTCTCGCATGTTTCCCATGGAGAAGGACTACTCTAATTTGAGGAACATTCTCCAGTACTGTGGCAGTCCCCAAGAAAGGAGACACGTGGTTAGTTCTACTCTCCTGATTGGATTCTCTCTTCGATGGGAAGACACTTTTAAAAATGGGTGCCTGAAGCAATCCAGCAGGAACAGTCAGAAGCACCCTAAACGGAATTTTGAAGAGCTTTTTGGACTAGGACACCCTCCGGGGACGCTTGATACTACATGGTGAGATCTGTTTCGTAAGAGAGTGATTTGAATGACTGAATTTTTGTTTGACATTGACTTAAAAAAAATGCTGGACACAGCCATGATTTCTAGAGACATCCAGAAACAATCCAAAAAATTGTTTTTTCACCTCCTTTGATTTCTTTTTTACGTCTTGGCATAAATCTGAAACGTTTAATCCTGAAACGGTATGAGTTATGGGCGGGGCAGATAGTGCAATGATTATGTTAATTATTCTCATGCCTGAGGCTTCTACCGTGATTCTTCTGTTTACCTTTCCACATTTTATTGAGTTTAAAATGTTTCAACAACTTTGAAATCATACTAGAAAGGACTTCCAATTATAATGGAGTTATCAATTATAGTAAACTTCTAATCTGCTACAGGTTTTGTTTGACAAGTAAGTGAATTTCAGCTGTCAAGTTTTCACATGAAAAAGCATCTACTCAAATGGAATTCCTGGAAATCCATTTGGATCCTGTTCTCTGACATTGCCCACAAGATGGAATGACTACAACGCACCCCCGGAAACCAATGATGTGACCTGGCACAACCTGAAGAAACAGATTCACAGACTCCAAAGCTCACTCTCTACAGAAAAGCAGAATTCTGGTGGCGGACATTCCACATCGAGACAGACATGCAGCATTTCATCCCTTAGCATTTTCTTCCGTGGTCATCTACTTTGAACTGACACTTCCATCAGACTTACTGGTACACGTTGCTGTGTTTCTCAAAGACTAACTTCAGCCAGAGCCTTGGGACTTTATAGGCCATGTCCCCTCGCCAGCAGGCTCTGTCCCCCGAGGCAGAAAACTCCCCCTCCTTATTAGGTTATGCCCAAAGAGACAGGAAACACCCTTTGAGGCAAGAGATGCCCCCAGAAGCATGAAGCACTCCCAGAGGCAAGAAATGCCTTTTCGCCTGCTAGACCTTGCCCTTTGAGGCAAGAAATGTTCCCCTTGGCATCACACTGGTTATTGCTGCTTGCCTATTTTGTTTTCCATGTCTTATGCCAGTTCTTTTGAAAATGCCTGTATGATATAGGTTTCTGTTCACCCCTACACTGCTATTCCCCTGACAGAGATGAAGCCTTTTACAGACATTGACCCAGTTATATATGGCCATAAAGTAAGAGAGAGATGTTGGGGAATTGTGAGGATGTGGTTGAGCTTGGAAGGGCTTAAGCTTGAGGGGTGTGTCAATCCTGTTAGTCTCTCTCTCCACGGAGAGGTTGAGCAAGGAGGGACAGTAGGACCCCAAAAAGGTGTGCCTCTTATCAGTCTCCCTGCCTCACAAAGTGCCCCGCAATCCTGATACAATGGCCATTAGTTAAAAAGAAAGGGGGAATTGTTGGTATCTTCTAATTCTGCTTTTAAAAACCCCTTCTGTTTCATTTGGTTTAAATCCCCCCTGCTTAACACTGCATTCTATTTACATAACACTGCTGTCTATTTACATAAAGCACCACCTTCCCTCCAGGGCATTGGTGGTTTAGTGGTAGAATTGTCACCTGCTCCAACCCCTCTCCTTGTCACACCCTGATCCTCTCCTTGTCACACCCTGATTTTCACCACTCACTTTTCTCTCCACCCTCTCTGCGTCACATCCTGTTCACACCCTACTTGGGAAGTATATATAAAGACAACATTGTTTTAGTTAGTTGTTAGTTTAGTCTAGCTTAGTATAGATTGCACTGCATCCTGCATGAATAAAGAGATACTGCGTACAGCTCAACCATGTGTCCCTGGTCGACTGTCTCCCGTCAGTGAAGCTCAGCATGACACCCCAGAACAGCCTGAAATCTCTGAGCCCTCTGTAGTGAACTTTGACTGCCCAACACAGTGACCAGAGATAAAATCCAACACTGTTAAAAAAATTATTTCTTTTTTGTTGCCATTTTTTTTGTTGTCGTAGTTATCCAACACATTTTCATCCATAGAAAACTGGCCTTCACCTTGAAAAGCACTGATGCTGGAATTTCAGAAGGGGGAATTTCAGACAGGGGCCTCTGGGAGGTGAGTCCTAGCACATGATCCATTCTCCGTGTCCTCCTCTACTTAGGTGATCACTCAGTTTGCCCTCAGGCCACAGGTTTCTCTTCTCCTTCAAATTCCACTGATGGGCGTGCCTTAGGCCCTGGGGACCCTAGTCCAGCTGATTTATGGCCATAGGTTTGGCTGCTAATTCCAATGAAAGGTGGTAAGGGCAGCAGCCTGCTGGGAATGCTGGGACCGCCCAATAAAGAAAAAGACCTCTGAGGCTGTAAAAATGTAAGTGGGCTTTTTTTTTTCTCCTCTGTTTTCTATTTCCTAGACTATACTTCTGGTTATGGTGGCATTTGTATTGTTTCGTATGCATGTATGTATATATATCACTACAAGCTTTATCCAGAAACCCATCTTTGTCGTATTTGATGGTTATAACAAAAACAAACAAAGAAACAAACAAACAAGGGAGCTGGGCGGTAGCTCAGCAGGTTAAGTGCAGGTGGTGCAAAGCTCAAGGCCCAGCGTAAGGATCCCCGGTTGGAGCACCACCCCCCTCAAGCTCCCCCATGCAGGGGGAGTCACTTCCCTTGCGGTGAAGCAGGTCTGCAGGCATCTACCTTCCTCTCCCCCTCTCTGTCTTCCCTTCCTCTCTCCACTTCTCTCTGTCGGATCCCACAACGACGACATCAATAAGAACAACAATAAATCAAGAAGGACAACAAAAGGGAATAAAGAAATAAACATTTCATTAAAAAAGAAAACGGAGCCAAACAACAAACTCCCACGGAGAAGGTGTCCGGTGTCGGCAGACAGTCGAAAGGGCTCAGAATCGACCCGACTGCTGCTGGACCCGCCAGTGCCGGAGGCCCCTGGACCTGGAGCGGCTGTGCTGGCGGGACCTCGACCGGGCCCCGGGCTGCAGGCTCTGGCGCCCATACAGTTCTCGCCGCAGCTCCCGTGAGATGGCCTTCAGGTGCATGAAGTTGCAGAAGCCGCCCCGCGAGCACTCCCCCATCTCATACTGGCGGCAGCTGGCTTCCCGGAAGTCGGTGACCGGGGACAGCTCGGCGTGGATGGGCTGCCCGTTGAACCAGCGGTTGTTGAGGTCCATCACCGCCTTCTCCGCGGCCTCCTCACGGCGGAACTTGACGTACACGTTCCCCACGAGGTGGTCTCCCAGGTTGTCACACACGTGCATCTCCTCCACCTCGCCGTACTTCTCCTCCATCTCCGTGAAGACCTCCTGGAAGAACGCGTCGTACTGCTCCTGCATCTCCACGTGGCTCATGGCACAGCCCAAACCCTCAGCGGACTGGGCCGAGTTCTGAGGGTTATGGTAAATGTTCAAGAGGACGATGGTCTGGCTGAAGGTCGGCCTGTTGTGTAGGCGTGAGCATCTGTCTCCATGACGACACGCCCCGATTTTGAAATAGAACGAACAGTTGACCTTGTCTTTCTCCGTGCCGAAGATGGACGCCAGGTACTCTGCCATTTCCCACCCGCCTGGGTTGGTGCTGCAGTCCAGGGACCTCCAGGGGCCTGCCCGGGAAAATTAAGAAAAAAGACATTAAACCTTACATAGCAAGAGGTGGGTTTGTCTGCATCTCATATGTTTGGTTTTTCCTACCCAGTACTGCTGGCTACCCTGGTATCTGGATTTGGGGTCTGCAGACTCTACAATGAATGCTTTTGGAACGTTTCACCTTGAAATCCCATTGTAATACATTGGAGATTAAGAAATTCCTAGATTCAAAAGTGGATGTAAAGCAGGCAATACATTAAGATCTTTGAGTCTCATAAAATAAAAAAATAGCAAAAAAGAAAGGAAAAGAAAGAAAGAAAAAGTCAATCTTATAATTGTGTAAACTATTTATAATCACTCAGGAAAAAGAAAGAACTCCCCACCCTTTCTGCTATTTTCTTTCTTTTCTTCGTTTATTTTTTATTTTTTTAAAGCAGAGTACTGCTCAGCTCTGGTTTATGGTGGAGTAGAGATTGAACCCTGGGGCTTTGGATCCTCAGGCAAGAGAGTCTCTGCATAACCATTATCCTATCTACCTCTGCCCTCCCCAAAGAAATGGACCTTGGGAACAGTGGATTCACAGTGCTGACACCTAGCCCCAGTAAAGACCGTGGTGGAAATAAAAACGAAAACGAAAACAAAAACAGTGATGAGCTAGCATAAAAAAAAAAAATCCTGCCGTGGTCTGGGAAGTGGCACAGTGGTACAGCTTTGGACTCTGAAGCATGAGGTCCTGAGTTTGATCCCCGGCAGCACATATGCCAGAGTGATGTCTGGTTCTGCCTCTCCCCTCCTATCTTTCTCATAAATAATAAACAAAAATCTTTAACAAATAAGGAAGAAGAAAACGAAATCATCCCTTGAGGGAACAAATGAATAACCAGCACTCTCGAAAAAGATATAAAATAACAATTGCCAATTATGTGACCACCCCTCCTTCCCAACGAGAGTGTAATACAGGGACCCAGGCTTCATTCTCTGTTAAAAATATGTATTGGGCTGGGCATATCGTCCTCTGCTTATGCAAAAAGACTTTCCTGCACAAGCTCTGAGGTCCCAGATTGAATCCCCAGCAGCACAAGAAGACGGAGCAGAGCAGTGTGTGATCTGAGGAAATCATATTTATTTATTTATTTATTTATACTTTTAATACCTTTCTTTATTTGTTGGGTAGAGACAGCCCAAAACTGAGAGGGAAGGGTTGCTAGAGAGAGAGAGAGAGAGAGAGAGACAGAGAGACAGAGACCCCAGCAGCAGCGCTTCACCACTTGGGAAGCATTCTCTTGTAGGTGGGGACTGGGGTCTTGGACCCGTGTCCTTGTGCATTGCAACATGTGCGCTCAACCTGGTGCACCACCACAGGGCCCCCAATATATATTTTTTCATAGCAGAGAGAGAGAGAGAGAGAGAGATGTAGAGGGCAAACCAGAGCAACCCTGCAGTGCATGCCATGCCAGGAGCAGTCCTTCTAGACCTCATGCTTGAAGAGTCCGGTGGGCCATCCACTGTACCATCTCGTGGGCAGCTTGGACTCACCACATTATACATACCTTATTGCTACGAAGAAAATATATCCGTGGCTCCAAGTGCCACCGCTCTGAGGGTTACAACTCAAGAGGGGTAGCTCTGCGTGTGAAAACTCAAGGTGTAGCCGATCTGAAGAAGGAGTCTGAGATCAAAGCCGCACGGAGGGCTGGGAGAGACTCTATTACAGCAGAGGGGGAGTCTAGGCGTCTCCTGCCAAGCATGCCAGGTGACTCCTCTGCTCCACAAAGCCGCCTATATACCCCTCAAGATGGGCGTGGCATGCCTACTTGAGTACAGGGTGGGTTTAGTCAAGACACATTTTCATTGGTTACAAGGTGTCTACCATCTACACCAATCAGGCAAGACATTGGATGGGGTGGATCCACCGCATTCCACACCCGATCTCCAATATGAAGAGACTAATGTATCCCACTGAGTTAGTGAGCAACTACTGCTCCTGATCCCCTTGGCTGACTGCAGTGCAGGGACAGCGGACCACCGGAATGCTCCCCACATTTTATTTCTTATCAGGCTTATTTCAGTAGAAGGAAACAGGCAGAAGGGGAACGCATTCAATACCTTGAAAAAGACACCTTTGATGTGTGGCACTGCTCACGAAGGCAGGAACTTACTCAGTGAAGGTCTTTCTGAGGCCGTGGTACTTGACTTGTGACATGCATCAGGCGTGGGAGCCACCCTTGTCAGTCTTTCAGGGAATAGTATTTCAGCCAGAGAAAGGGAAAGACAGAAGGAGGGAAATGAGCCTGACTTCACCTGAGTTCTACTTAGGTGATCACTCAGTTTGGCCTCAGGCCACAGGTTTCTCTTCTCCTTCAAATTCCACTGATGGGTGTGCCTTAGGCCCTGGGGACCCTAGGCCAGCTGATTTCTGGCCACAGGTTTGGCTGCTAATTCCAATGAAAGTTGGTAAGGGCAGCAGCCTGCTGGGAACGCTGGGACCGCCCAATAAAGAAAAAGACCTCTGAGGCTGTAAAAATGTAGGTGGGCTTTTTTTTTGTTTTGTTTTTTGTTTTTTTGTTTTCCTCCTTTGTTTTCTATTTCCTAGACTATACTGCTGGTTATGGTGGCATTTGTATTGTTTCGTATGCATGTATGTATATATATCACTACAAGCTTTATCCAGAAACCCATCTTTGTCGTATTTGATGGTTATAACAAAAACAAACAAAGAAACAAACAAACAAGGGAGCTGGGCGGTAGCTCAGCAGGTTAAGTGCAGGTGGTGCAAAGCTCAAGGCCCAGCGTAAGGATCCCCGGTTGGAGCACCACCCCCCTCAAGCTCCCCCATGCAGGGGGAGTCACTTCCCTTGCGGTGAAGCAGGTCTGCAGGCATCTACCTTCCTCTCCCCCTCTCTGTCTTCCCTTCCTCTCTCCACTTCTCTCTGTCGGATCCCACAACGACGACATCAATAAGAACAACAATAAATCAAGAAGGACAACAAAAGGGAATAAAGAAATAAACATTTCATTAAAAAAGAAAACGGAGCCAAACAACAAACTCCCACGGAGAAGGTGTCCGGTGTCGGCAGACAGTCGAAAGGGCTCAGAATCGACCCGACTGCTGCTGGACCCGCCAGTGCCGGAGGCCCCTGGACCTGGAGCGGCTGTGCTGGCGGGACCTCGACCGGGCCCCGGGCTGCAGGCTCTGGCGCCCATACAGTTCTTGCCGCAGCTCCCGTGAGATGGCCTTCAGGTGCATGAAGTTGCAGAAGCCGCCCCGCGAGCACTCCCCCATCTCATACTGGCGGCAGCTGGCTTCCCGGAAGTCGGTGACCGGGGACAGCTCGGCGTGGATGGGCTGCCCGTTGAACCAGCGGTTGTTAAGGTCCATCACCGCCTTCTCCGCGGCCTCCTCACGGCGGAACTTGACGTACACGTTCCCCACGAGGTGGTCTCCCAGGTTGTCACACACGTGCATCTCCTCCACCTCGCCGTACTTCTCCTCCATCTCCGTGAAGACCTCCTGGAAGAACGCGTCGTACTGCTCCTGCATCTCCACGTGGCTCATGGCACAGCCCAAACCCTCAGCGGACTGGGCCGAGTTCTGAGGGTTATGGTAAATGTTCAAGAGGACGATGGTCTGGCTGAAGGTCGGCCTGTTGTGTAGGCGTGAGCATCTGTCTCCATGACGACACGCCCCGATTTTGAAATAGAACGAACAGTTGACCTTGTCTTTCTCCGTGCCGAAGATGGACGCCAGGTACTCTGCCATTTCCCACCCGCCTGGGTTGGTGCTGCAGTCCAGGGACCTCCAGGGGCCTGCCCGGGAAAATTAAGAAAAAAGACATTAAACCTTACATAGCAAGAGGTGGGTTTGTCTGCATCTCATATGTTTGGTTTTTCCTACCCAGTACTGCTGGCTACCCTGGTATCTGGATTTGGGGTCTGCAGACTCTACAATGAATGCTTTTGGAACGTTTCACCTTGAAATCCCATTGTAATACATTGGAGATTAAGAAATTCCTAGATTCAAAAGTGGATGTAAAGCAGGCAATACATTAAGATCTTTGAGTCTCATAAAATAAAAAAATAGCAAAAAAGAAAGGAAAAGAAAGAAAGAAAAAGTCAATCTTATAATTGTGTAAACTATTTATAATCACTCAGGAAAAAGAAAGAACTCCCCACCCTTTCTGCTATTTTCTTTCTTTTCTTCGTTTATTTTTTATTTTTTTAAAGCAGAGTACTGCTCAGCTCTGGTTTATGGTGGAGTAGAGATTGAACCCTGGGGCTTTGGATCCTCAGGCAAGAGAGTCTCTGCATAACCATTATCCTATCTACCTCTGCCCTCCCCAAAGAAATGGACCTTGGGAACAGTGGATTCACAGTGCTGACACCTAGCCCCAGTAAAGACCGTGGTGGAAATAAAAACGAAAACGAAAACAAAAACAGTGATGAGCTAGCATAAAAAAAAAAAATCCTGCCGTGGTCTGGGAAGTGGCACAGTGGTACAGCTTTGGACTCTGAAGCATGAGGTCCTGAGTTTGATCCCCGGCAGCACATATGCCAGAGTGATGTCTGGTTCTGCCTCTCCCCTCCTATCTTTCTCATAAATAATAAACAAAAATCTTTAACAAATAAGGAAGAAGAAAACGAAATCATCCCTTGAGGGAACAAATGAATAACCAGCACTCTCGAAAAAGATATAAAATAACAATTGCCAATTATGTGACCACCCCTCCTTCCCAACGAGAGTGTAATACAGGGACCCAGGCTTCATTCTCTGTTAAAAATATGTATTGGGCTGGGCATATCGTCCTCTGCTTATGCAAAAAGACTTTCCTGCACAAGCTCTGAGGTCCCAGATTGAATCCCCAGCAGCACAAGAAGACGGAGCAGAGCAGTGTGTGATCTGAGGAAATCATATTTATTTATTTATTTATACTTTTAATACCTTTCTTTATTTGTTGGGTAGAGACAGCCCAAAACTGAGAGGGAAGGGTTGCTAGAGAGAGAGAGAGAGAGAGAGAGAGAGACAGAGAGACAGAGACCCCAGCAGCAGCGCTTCACCACTTGGGAAGCATTCTCTTGTAGGTGGGGACTGGGGTCTTGGACCCGTGTCCTTGTGCATTGCAACATGTGCGCTCAACCTGGTGCACCACCACAGGGCCCCCAATATATATTTTTTCATAGCAGAGAGAGAGAGAGAGAGAGAGAGATGTAGAGGGCAAACCAGAGCAACCCTGCAGTGCATGCCATGCCAGGAGCAGTCCTTCTAGACCTCATGCTTGAAGAGTCCGGTGGGCCATCCACTGTACCATCTCGTGGGCAGCTTGGACTCACCACATTATACATACCTTATTGCTACGAAGAAAATATATCCGTGGCTCCAAGTGCCACCGCTCTGAGGGTTACAACTCAAGAGGGGTAGCTCTGCGTGTGAAAACTCAAGGTGTAGCCGATCTGAAGAAGGAGTCTGAGATCAAAGCCGCACGGAGGGCTGGGAGAGACTCTATTACAGCAGAGGGGGAGTCTAGGCGTCTCCTGCCAAGCATGCCAGGTGACTCCTCTGCTCCACAAAGCCGCCTATATACCCCTCAAGATGGGCGTGGCATGCCTACTTGAGTACAGGGTGGGTTTAGTCAAGACACATTTTCATTGGTTACAAGGTGTCTACCATCTACACCAATCAGGCAAGACATTGGATGGGGTGGATCCACCGCATTCCACACCCGATCTCCAATATGAAGAGACTAATGTATCCCACTGAGTTAGTGAGCAACTACTGCTCCTGATCCCCTTGGCTGACTGCAGTGCAGGGACAGCGGACCACCGGAATGCTCCCCACATTTTATTTCTTATCAGGCTTATTTCAGTAGAAGGAAACAGGCAGAAGGGGAACGCATTCAATACCTTGAAAAAGACACCTTTGATGTGTGGCACTGCTCACGAAGGCAGGAACTTACTCAGTGAAGGTCTTTCTGAGGCCGTGGTACTTGACTTGTGACATGCATCAGGCGTGGGAGCCACCCTTGTCAGTCTTTCAGGGAATAGTATTTCAGCCAGAGAAAGGGAAAGACAGAAGGAGGGAAATGAGCCTGACTTCACCTGAGTTCTACTTAGGTGATCACTCAGTTTGGCCTCAGGCCACAGGTTTCTCTTCTCCTTCAAATTCCACTGATGGGTGTGCCTTAGGCCCTGGGGACCCTAGGCCAGCTGATTTCTGGCCACAGGTTTGGCTGCTAATTCCAATGAAAGTTGGTAAGGGCAGCAGCCTGCTGGGAACGCTGGGACCGCCCAATAAAGAAAAAGACCTCTGAGGCTGTAAAAATGTAGGTGGGCTTTTTTTTTGTTTTGTTTTTTGTTTTTTTGTTTTCCTCCTTTGTTTTCTATTTCCTAGACTATACTGCTGGTTATGGTGGCATTTGTATTGTTTCGTATGCATGTATGTATATATATCACTACAAGCTTTATCCAGAAACCCATCTTTGTCGTATTTGATGGTTATAACAAAAACAAACAAAGAAACAAACAAACAAGGGAGCTGGGCGGTAGCTCAGCAGGTTAAGTGCAGGTGGTGCAAAGCTCAAGGCCCAGCGTAAGGATCCCCGGTTGGAGCACCACCCCCCTCAAGCTCCCCCATGCAGGGGGAGTCACTTCCCTTGCGGTGAAGCAGGTCTGCAGGCATCTACCTTCCTCTCCCCCTCTCTGTCTTCCCTTCCTCTCTCCACTTCTCTCTGTCGGATCCCACAACGACGACATCAATAAGAACAACAATAAATCAAGAAGGACAACAAAAGGGAATAAAGAAATAAACATTTCATTAAAAAAGAAAACGGAGCCAAACAACAAACTCCCACGGAGAAGGTGTCCGGTGTCGGCAGACAGTCGAAAGGGCTCAGAATCGACCCGACTGCTGCTGGACCCGCCAGTGCCGGAGGCTCCTGGACCTGGAGCGGCTGTGCTGGCGGGACCTCGACCGGGCCCCGGGCTGCAGGCTCTGGCGCCCATACAGTTCTCGCCGCAGCTCCCGTGAGATGGCCTTCAGGTGCATGAAGTTGCAGAAGCCGCCCCGCGAGCACTCCCCCATCTCATACTGGCGGCAGCTGGCTTCCCGGAAGTCGGTGACCGGGGACAGCTCGGCGTGGATGGGCTGCCCGTTGAACCAGCGGTTGTTGAGGTCCATCACCGCCTTCTCCGCGGCCTCCTCACGGCGGAACTTGACGTACACGTTCCCCACGAGGTGGTCTCCCAGGTTGTCACACACGTGCATCTCCTCCACCTCGCCGTACTTCTCCTCCATCTCCGTGAAGACCTCCTGGAAGAACGCGTCGTACTGCTCCTGCATCTCCACGTGGCTCATGGCACAGCCCAAACCCTCAGCGGACTGGGCCGAGTTCTGAGGGTTATGGTAAATGTTCAAGAGGACGATGGTCTGGCTGAAGGTCGGCCTGTTGTGTAGGCGTGAGCATCTGTCTCCATGACGACACGCCCCGATTTTGAAATAGAACGAACAGTTGACCTTGTCTTTCTCCGTGCCGAAGATGGACGCCAGGTACTCTGCCATTTCCCACCCGCCTGGGTTGGTGCTGCAGTCCAGGGACCTCCAGGGGCCTGCCCGGGAAAATTAAGAAAAAAGACATTAAACCTTACATAGCAAGAGGTGGGTTTGTCTGCATCTCATATGTTTGGTTTTTCCTACCCAGTACTGCTGGCTACCCTGGTATCTGGATTTGGGGTCTGCAGACTCTACAATGAATGCTTTTGGAACGTTTCACCTTGAAATCCCATTGTAATACATTGGAGATTAAGAAATTCCTAGATTCAAAAGTGGATGTAAAGCAGGCAATACATTAAGATCTTTGAGTCTCATAAAATAAAAAAATAGCAAAAAAGAAAGGAAAAGAAAGAAAGAAAAAGTCAATCTTATAATTGTGTAAACTATTTATAATCACTCAGGAAAAAGAAAGAACTCCCCACCCTTTCTGCTATTTTCTTTCTTTTCTTCGTTTATTTTTTATTTTTTTAAAGCAGAGTACTGCTCAGCTCTGGTTTATGGTGGAGTAGAGATTGAACCCTGGGGCTTTGGATCCTCAGGCAAGAGAGTCTCTGCATAACCATTATCCTATCTACCTCTGCCCTCCCCAAAGAAATGGACCTTGGGAACAGTGGATTCACAGTGCTGACACCTAGCCCCAGTAAAGACCGTGGTGGAAATAAAAACGAAAACGAAAACAAAAACAGTGATGAGCTAGCATAAAAAAAAAAAATCCTGCCGTGGTCTGGGAAGTGGCACAGTGGTACAGCTTTGGACTCTGAAGCATGAGGTCCTGAGTTTGATCCCCGGCAGCACATATGCCAGAGTGATGTCTGGTTCTGCCTCTCCCCTCCTATCTTTCTCATAAATAATAAACAAAAATCTTTAACAAATAAGGAAGAAGAAAACGAAATCATCCCTTGAGGGAACAAATGAATAACCAGCACTCTCGAAAAAGATATAAAATAACAATTGCCAATTATGTGACCACCCCTCCTTCCCAACGAGAGTGTAATACAGGGACCCAGGCTTCATTCTCTGTTAAAAATATGTATTGGGCTGGGCATATCGTCCTCTGCTTATGCAAAAAGACTTTCCTGCACAAGCTCTGAGGTCCCAGATTGAATCCCCAGCAGCACAAGAAGATGGAGCAGAGCAGTGTGTGATCTGAGGAAATCATATTTATTTATTTATTTATTTATTTATACTTTTAATACCTTTCTTTATTTGTTGGGTAGAGACAGCCCAAAACTGAGAGGGAAGGGTTGCTAGAGAGAGAGAGAGAGAGAGAGACAGAGAGACAGAGACCCCAGCAGCAGCGCTTCACCACTTGGGAAGCATTCTCTTGTAGGTGGGGACTGGGGTCTTGGACCCGTGTCCTTGTGCATTGCAACATGTGCGCTCAACCTGGTGCACCACCACAGGGCCCCCAATATATATTTTTTCATAGCAGAGAGAGAGAGAGAGAGAGAGATGTAGAGGGCAAACCAGAGCAACCCTGCAGTGCATGCCATGCCAGGAGCAGTCCTTCTAGACCTCATGCTTGAAGAATCCGGTGGGCCATCCACTGTACCATCTCGTGGGCAGCTTGGACTCACCACATTATACATACCTTATTGCTACGAAGAAAATATATCCGTGGCTCCAAGTGCCACCGCTCTGAGGGTTACAACTCAAGAGGGGTAGCTCTGCGTGTGAAAACTCAAGGTGTAGCCGATCTGAAGAAGGAGTCTGAGATCAAAGCCGCATGGAGGGCTTGGAGAGACTCTATTACAGCAGAGGGGGAGTCTAGGCATCTCCTGCCAAGCATGCCAGGTGACTCCCCTGCTCCACAAAGCCGCCTATATACCCTTCAAGATGGGCGTGGCATGCCTACTTGAGTACAGGGTGGGTTCAGTCAAGACACATTTTCATTGGTTACAAGGTGTTTAACGTCTACACCAATCAGGCAAGACATTGGATGGGGTGGATCCCCCGCATTCTACACCCGATCTCCAATATGAAGAGACTAATGTATGCCACTGAGTTAGTGAGCAACCACTGCTCCTGGTCCCCTTGGCTGACCACAGTGCAGGGACAGCGGATCTGCCGGCCTGCTCCCCACATTTTATTTCTTATCAGGCTTATTTCAGTAGAAGGAAACAGGCAGGAGGGGAACGCATTCAATACCTTGAAAAAGACACCTTTGATGTGTGGCACTGCTCTCGAAGGCAGGAACATACTCAGTGAAGGTCTTTCTGAGGCCGTGGTACTTGACTTGTGACATTCATCAGGAGTGGGAGCCACCCTTGTCAGTCTCTCAGGGAATAGTATTTCAGCCAGAGGAAGAGAAAGTCAGAAGGAGAGGATGAGCCTGACTTCACCTGAGTTCTACTTAGGTGATCACTCAGTTTGGCCTCAGGCCACAGGTTTCTCTTCTCCTTCAAATTCCACTGATGGGCGTGCCTTAGGCCCTGTGGGTTTAACCACTAGTATGGCATTTAAATATCTTCAATCTTTGATATCAATAAATGTCAATTGTACCATCCCGCGGTACCTTCAACGTGGATTAACCTAGGAGAGTAGTGAGGACAAGGAAAGATGGGTAAGGGAAGGGGATACGACACGTGAGAGAAATGAGACAAGTCAAGATTCTGATCAAGTCTGTTTATTAGCACCAAAGGTGCTGTTTTTAAGGCCATGGCAAGGGGGGATTTAACAGCTGGGGACTGTTGATTGAAGTGGTGTGTTGTCATGGTAATCATCATTATCTGGAAGGTCCTGGGTGATTCATGGGGAAGTGGAGTTGGGAGACAGAAACTTATCTTTTAGGCAAGGCTGTTTGTGAACAAGGACTCTAAGGAGTAGAGAAGCAGGGACTTATCTTATAAGCAAGGCCTTCGGTAAGCAAAGACTCTGTGGTCATGCCAATAGCAACCTTGAGGGCACATGTGGCTCCCCATATGTCCCCCTTCCTTATATATATATATAAGGGTGCATGTTTTGATGTTTGGTGGAATTTATTTTGTGGCTGGGTGGACTGTGCCTGTCTTAGGTTGGGGATCAGCCTTCCATCTTACCCGTCATTGGAACACCTGGTAATTTTTTTTTGCCCAGTAGTACCAGGTGCCCTATCTTAGGTTGACTGGACAGTGCTAGTTTCCCCTTTACCCATCATTGGCTACCAGTCCTCTACATGGTGGACTTCCTGACGGAGGGGGACAAATCCTCCGCAGCAACTCCATTTTCTGCCATGTCCAGCCTATGATAGTGAACTTGTACAGGTTGCATCTTTATGGCATCGATCTGTTTTCACAGAAATGCCATGAGCTTGTTAAGAATTATAGGAACTACTGTGAGTAGAAGAAGTAAAACAAGCAAGGGTCCCACAACTGAGGGTAGCCAAGTAAGGAAGGGGGAATTTATCCATTGGTATGAAGAGGCGGAATCATATCTATTTCGTAGTTCTCGACTGAGTGTTTGTAGGTTTTTAACATGTTCTTCTATGATCCCTGATTCATTAATGTAAAAGCAACATTATTCTTGTAGGACTAAGCAGGTCCCCCCCTCCACAGTAAGTAGGCCAAGGGCTCGTCTGTTTTGTAAGGTAACTTTTGCTAGGGATGTAATCTATCTCTGTAGTGACTCAAGACTATTTGTGGTGGAGTCTATAACCTGTTGTAATTTGTCAGAAAATTCATGGGAGGAATATATAGAGTATCCTGGCGCACCACCAGCAAATCTAAGGGAAGCAGTCAGTGGATGTGATGTCCAGGGGAAGAAACACAGCATGTCTGGTCCTCTGGTGGTTGTCAGCACCAACTGATGAAATTTTTCTTCTTCATAGAGGGTCAGCTGTGGAACAAGCGAAATTAGAAGGCAAGGACCAGGTAGAGAAGAATTGACATGAAAATATAGGGTGGTGTTGCACCAAAACACAGAGGAGGTACATACACATTAGAAGTCAAGGTGAGGTTCCTTGAACATGAGGAATATTGGGAGGAAAGTGAGAGGTCAATAAACACGTAAGGATGAAGTCAGAGCCAATGGCTGTTGTGTAAAGAGTAATTGAAGTTAGCAGTGGTAGGTCAGCAGAAAGAGAAGACTTGGATAGGCTGGTGAGGTTAGCTGGAGTATATACTGCCATGGTGTCCTTTGTGGTAAGGACTTGCCAACAGGATAAAAGGAAAACAAACATGGACATCCAGTGTTGAAAAAAAGAAAAGAGAAAAAAATATTTTTCTATGACTGGAAGAGTGGGTGGCTTTGCCAATGAGATGTAATAAATGGACAATTCGAATTTTTGTAAATATTAAGAAGGTTTAGTATAGTTACTTCATTGACACTTTAGACAACTGAATATTGGGGGTGCATTCCCCTTTTAAAATTTTTTTTATTGAGCTTAAGGGTTATAGTATAGGGAATATTTTAATGGGAGTAATGTTCTAAAGGAAACAAAAATACATGGATTGGATTTCTTTTCTTTTCTTTTTTTCCTCCAGGGTTATTGCTGGGCTCGGTGCCTGCACCATGAATCCACCGCTCCTGGAGGCCATTTTTTCCCCTTTTTGTTGCCCTAGTTGTTGCAGCCTCATTGCGGTCATTATTGCCATTGTTGACGTTGCTTTGTTGTTGGATAGGACAGAGAGAAATGGAGAGAGGAGGGGAAGACAGAGAGAGAGGGGAGAGAAAGATAGACACCTGCAGACCTGCTTCACCACCTGTGAAGAGACTCCCCTGCAGGTGGGGAGCTGGGGGCTCGAACTGGAATTCTTACGCCAGTCCCTGCGCTTTGCGACACATGCGCTTAACCCACTGCGCCACCGCCCGACTCCCTGGATTGGATTTCTATTGAAGCAAAACAGGCGAGCATATGGCTCATAAGGTTTTTGAGCTTTTTCTTGTTTGAGCTGTAGCCCACATAAATTTAGAAAAAGTGCCAATTGAAAAAAAAGGAAAAAATGTTTTTGTTTAGTAAACATGGGCAGGTGAGTTACATCAATCTGTGGAGAGCATTGGCTTTTATCAATGGGGATTAATCTTAAAAGTCTGAATAGCAGGATCTTAATTAAACAATGCAGGAGCCAGTAAAGTGCTCTCACTATGTCAAGTCAAGCATTAAAATTTAAGAGACTTGTAAAAAAATGAGAAAAATTTTAGGATATGAGTGACTTTAGGAGTCATCACACACCCATAAATAAAACAGAAAAATGTTTAGTTTTAAATCTTACCATATGAGCAGTCAGTTCTTCATGTGCATTTATAATTGATGATTTAATGGTTAGAATTGGCTTGAGTTCCTTCATATGATTTTAGAAGGCTCTTTATTAAAATATACCACTATGTTATAGAAAGTCAATACCTAATGTGTTGACATGATAAAATGTTTACTTCTTTTTTTGAATCACTTAAACAATTTTTTAAAAATAATTTATTTCTTTATTGGGGAATTAATGTTTTACATTCAACAGTAAATACAATAGTTTGTACATGCATAACATTCCCCAGATTCCTGGGACTTCCGGAGGCGGAGCTACGAGCAGCAGATCGCTTTCTCTCCTCTCCTCTCCCGGATCAACTAGGAATACCAAAGGAGACCACCCGGACCGAAACAAGACAGGACTAGAATGACCACAGGAACCCAGTAAATCACCCGTGAGTACAAACTCGCGTGGCTGTTGACAGAGAGGAGAGAGGGGCCTAAGGAGAGATTAAGTAACTGCTAACAGTTCAACAATTTATCAATAGAGACACCACCTCCAGTCTGCTCCACAACAAGGGGACAGCTGAAGGGAGGAGAGGACTCCCCAGAGACTCACCAAGTGCAACTCTGAGTCTCCATTGCTACTACCCTCAGAATCTGGAGCAGCAACAGGGAGGGACACCAGGGGACAGAGATTTAACTGGGAAACTCAGGAGAAGACCTATACCTCTGTGGCATAGCTGAAGGGCTGTGAAAGTCTCTTTGCATAACCACTGGATTATCTCTGCCACACCCTGCTTTATCTCTTGGTCAGGAGTCATTGATTAAGCCAAGAAGCCTATTGATAGTTTAAAAGCCCTCAGGCTCCCATAGCCTACAGGGAAGAAAAAAAGAAAAGAGGCTTTTACACCACTGAGCTCCAACTCAGGGATTGAAAAAACTGTTAACTTCCACCACGGTAAACCCTTTAATTAACTTACTTAGACACAAGTCAATCCAGGCAATAGTAGTCAATAATTTGAAAAGTACTGATAAAGGGAACTCATAACATAATATATAAAATGGTTAAAACAACAAGAAAAAATATTGGAGAATCCAACCAGGACAAGAGTCCAGCTAAAAGTCCTCCAGAGGGTGAAGCACAAAACAACGAGTTCAACATCCAAACATTAGCTAAGGAAATAATAACAGGAGTGAGTAAAGAATTTGAGAAAATTGTAATCAGAAATGCAGGAACAACAAATGAGAATATGGAAGAAAATTCTAATTATCTCATGGTTATTAGAGAGCTGAAAGCTGAAATCGCTGAGCTAAGAACGCAACTAGCTGAACAAGCTAAAACAGTATCAGAGCAGGGCAACAAAATAGATGAACTCCAGAAAGCAGTAGAGGGCAGAGAGAATAGAATCTATGAGGCTGAAAACAGAATTAGCAAGATTGAGGATGAATTAGAGACAAATAAAAAAGAAGTAAGAGTTCTCAAAATGAGATTAAGAGATGCTGAAAACAACAACAGAGTCCTATGGGATGACTTCAAAAGAAACAATATATGCATTATTGGCATACCAGAGGAATAAAGAGAAGGAGAGGAAGAAAGCATTCTCCAGGCCATAATAGCTGAAAATTTCTCTAGTCTAGACAACACCAAAGACATAAAGATTCAAGAAGCCCAGAGGGTCCCAAACAGAATTAACCCAGACCTAAAGACACCAAGACACGCCATACTTAGAATGGAAAGGAATAAAGGATAAAGAAAGGATCCCGAAGGCTGCAAGAGAAAAACAAAGAGTCACCTACAATGGAAAACCCATAAGATTAGCAGCAGACTTCTCCATACAAACACTACAGGCCAGAAGAGAATGGCAAGCTATCTGTCAAGTGCTCTATGAGAAAGGCTTTCAGCGAATACTATATCCTGCTAGACTGTCATTCAGACTAGATGGAAGCATCAAAACCTTCTCAGACAAGCAACAGTTGAAGGAAGCAACTATCACTAAGCCTGCCCTGAAAGAAGTTCTGAAAGGTCTCCTATAAATAACCAGACCACCACAAATAGGACATATATCAAAAAACTCTAAAACCCTACAAGAATGGCGTTAAAATATCTTCAATCTTTGATATCAATAAATGTCAATGGCCTGAATTCACCTACTAAAAGACACAGAGTAGGAAGATGGATCAGAAAACACAACCCAACAATATGCTATCTACAGGAAACCCACCTAACTCAACAAGACAAACACAGACTTAAAGTGAAAGGATGGAAAACTATCATACAAGCCAATGGCCCACAAAAAAGGGCAGGAACAGCTATTCTCATATCTGACATGATAGACTTTAAAATAGATAAGATTAAAAAAGATAGGAATGGACACTACTTACTGCTCAGAGGATCAATCAATCAAGAGGACTTAACAATTATTAACATCTATGCACCCAATGAGAAGCCATCTAAATACATCAGACTTCTACTGAAAGAGCTACAGCAATATATTAACAGTAACACAATCATAGTAGGGGACTTCAACACCCCACTCTCTCAGCTTGACAGATCATCCAGGCAGAAAATCAGTAAAGACATAAGGGAGCTAAATGAAGAGATAGATAAACTAGAACTATTGGACATTTTCAGAGTCATTCATCCCAAGAAACTGGAATACACATTTTACTCAAATCCACATGGGTCATTCTCAAGGATAGACCATATGTTAGGCCACAAAGACAGCATCAGCCAATTCAAGAGCACTGAAATCACCCCAAGCATCTTCTCAGACCACAGTGGAATTAAACTAACACTTAACAATCAACAAAAGATTAGTAACAGTCCCAAAATGTGGAAGCTCAACAGTACACTTCTTAACAACATCTGGGTCAAAGAAGAAATCAAGGAAGAAATCAAAATGTTTCGAGAGTTCAATGAAAATGAAGACACAAGCTATCAAAATATTTGGGACACAGCTAAAGCAGTCCTAAGAGGGAAGTTCATAGCTATACAAGCACACATTAGGAAACAAGAAAAAGCACAAATAAACAGCCTGATTTCACATCTTAAAGACCTAGAAGAAGAAGAACAAAGGAACCCTAAAGGAACCAGAAGGACATAAATCACTAAAGTTAGGGCAGAAATAAATAACATTGAGAATAGGAAAACCATACAAAAGATCAACGAAAGTAAATGTTGGTTCTTCGAAAGAGTAAACAAAATTGACAAACCTTTAGCCAGACTCACAAAACAAAAAAGGGAGAAAATCCAAATAAATCGGATAGTAAATGAAAGAGGAGATATCACAACAGACACCGCAGAAATTCAACATATCATGCGAGGCTTCTATGAACAACTATATGCCACCAAGCTAGAGAACCTGGAAGGAATGGATGATTTCCTAGATACCTACCAACTTCCAAAACTAAGTAAAGAGGAAGTGGATAACATGAACAGGCCCATCACAGCTAATGAAATTGAAACAGTTATCAAAAATCTCCCCAAAAATAAAATTCCTGGACCAGATGGTTTTACAAATGAATTCTACAAAACCTTCAAAGAAGAAATAATACCTCTACTTTTAAAAGTCTTCCAGAAGATTGAAGACACTGGAATACTCCTTGCCAGCTTCTATGAAGCCAACATCACCCTGATACCAAAAGCAGACAGGGACACAACCAAAAAAGAAAACTACAGACCAATATTTCTGATGAACATAGATGCCAAAATATTGAACAAAATTCTAGCCAACCGGATACAGCAAACCAAGTGGGGTTTATCCCAGGCATGCAAGGTTGGTTTAATATACGTAAATCAATCAATGTGATCCACCACATCAACAAAAGCAAGACCAAAAACCACATGGTCATATCAATAGATGCAGAGAAAGCCTTTGACAAAATACAACATTCCTTTATGATCAAAACACTACAAAAAATGGGAATAGATGGAAAATTCCTGAAGATAGTGGAGTCTATATATAGCAAACCTACAGCCAACATCATACTCAATGATGAAAAACTGGAAGCATTTCCACTCAGATCAGGTACTAGACAGGGCTTCCCACTATCACCATTACTATTCAACATAGTGTTGGAAGTTCTTGCCATAGCAATCAGGCAGGAGCAAGGAATTAAAGGGATACAGATTGGAAGAGAAGAAGTCAAACTCTCCTTATTTGCAGATGACATGATAGTATACATGGAAAAACCTAAGGAATCCAGCAAGAAGATTTTGGAAATCATCAGGCAATACAGTAAGGTATCAGGCTATAAAATTAACATTCAAAAGTCAGTGGCATTCCTCTATGCAAACACTAAGAAGAAATTGAAATCCAGAAATTAATTCCTTTTACTATAGCAACTAAAACAATAAAATATCTAGGAGTAAACCTAACCAAAGAAGTGAAAGACTTGTATACTGAAAATTATGAGTCACTACTCAAAGAAATTGAAAAAGACACCAAGAAGTGGAAAGATATTCCATGTTCATGGGTTGGAAGAATTAACATCATCAAAATGAATATATTACCCAGAGCCATCTACAAATTTAATGCTATCCCCATCAAGATCCCAACCACATTTTTTAGGAGAATAGAAAAAATGCTACAAATGTTTATCTGGAACCAGAGAAGACCTAGAATTGCCAAAACAATCTTGAGAAAAAAGAACAGAACCAGAGGCATCACACTCCCAGATCTCAAACTGTATTATAGGGCCATTGTCATCAAAACTGCTTGGTACTGGAACATGAATAGACACACTGACCAGTGGAATAGAATTGAGAGCCCAGAAGTGAGGCCCCACACCTATGGACATCTAATCTTTGACAAAGGGGCCCAGACTATTACATGGGGAAAGCAGAGTCTCTTCAACAAATGGTGTTGGAAACAATGGGTTGAAACATGCAGAAGAATGAAACTGAATCACTGTATTTCACCAAATACAAAAGTAAATTCCAAGTGGATCAAGGACTTGGATGTTAGACCAGAAACTATCAGATACTTAGAGGAAAATATTGGCAGAACTCTTTTCTGCATAAATTTTAAAGACATCTTCAATGAAACGAATCCAATTACAAAGAAGACTAAGGCAAGTATAAACCTATGGGACTACATCAAATTAAAAAGCTTCTTCACAGCAAAAGAAACCACTACCCAAACCAAGAGACCCCTCATAGAATGGGAGATCTTTACATGCCATACATCAGATAAGAGTTTAATAACCAACATATATAAAGAGCTTGCCAGACTCAACAACAAGACAACAAATAACCCCATCCAAAAGTGGGGGGAGGACTTGGACAGAATATTCACCACAGAAGAGATCCAAAAAGGCTGAGAAACACATGAAAAAATGCTCCAAGTCTCTGATTGTCAGAGAAATGCAAATAAAGACAACAATGAGATTTCACTTCACTCCTGTGAGAATGTCATACATCAGAAAAGGTAACAGCAGCAAATGCTGGAGAGGGTGTGGGGTCAAAGGAACCCTCCTGCACTGCTGGTGGGAATGTCAATTGGTCCAACCTCTGTGGGCAGCAGTCTAGAGAACTCTCAGAAGGCTAGAAATGGACCTACCCTATGACCCTGCAATTCCTCTCCTGGGGATATGTCCTAAGGAACTCAACACATCCATCCAAAAAGATCTGTGTACATATAAGTTCTTGGCAGCACAATTTGTAATAGCCAAAACCTGGAAGCAACCCAGGTGTCCAACAACAGATGAGTGGCTGAGCAAGTTGTGGTCTAGATACACAATGGAATACTACTCATCTGTAAAAAAAGGTGACTTCACCATTTTCAGCCGATCTTGGATGGACCTTGAAAAAATCATGTTGAGTGAAATAAGTCAGAAACAGAAGGATGAATATGGGATGATTTCACTCTCAGGCCGAAGTTGAAAAACAAGATTAGAAAAGAAAACACAAGTAGAACCTGAAATGGAATTGGTGTATTGCACCAAAGTAAAAGACTCTGGGGTGGGTGGGGAGAATACAGGTCCATGAAGGATGATAAATGACATAGTGGGTGTTGGTATGCATGAGACCCCTTCTGTTTCATTTGGTTTAAATCCCCCCTGCTTAACACTATTCTATTTACATAACCACTTCATTCTATTTACATAACCACTGTTAACAAGTTCCACCCTCCCTCCAGGGCATTTGTGGTTCAGTGATAGGATTCTCGCCTAATCTGCCCCCTCTTTGTCACACTCTGATTTTCACCAGTCACTTTTCTCTCCACCCTCTCTATGTCACATCCTGTTTCCACCTTACTTGGCAAGTATATATAAAGACAGCACTGTGAGTTTTACAGTACTGTACTTTGAGTTTAACTTAGTTCGTCTTAGATTGTGCTTCGTCCTGCATGAATAAAGAGATACTGCCTACAGCTCAACCATGAGTCCCTGGTCATCTGTTACCTGCCCGTGAAGCCAGCCCGGCGAAAACAACATAACCCGTCGAAAACAACAAGTGGGGGTTGTATTGTTAAATGGGAAACTGGGGAATGTTATGCATGTACAAACTATTGTATTTACTGTTGAATGTAAAACATTAATTCCCCAATAAAGAAATAAATTAAAAAAAAGATAGATGAGAAAGGATATTGAAAAAGAACTGGCACCCCAAAGGGTGACAATCAGCTGTGCTCACCTGGCCGGCCCCTCGCGGGAACTTAAGGAGTCTTAGCTTTGGAGTGGCCGTATAAACCCCGACCTCGGTCTCAACAGGGTTGAGAATCTCCACTGAGCTGAGACGACTCCATGGACACGCAGGTTGGGAGCCCAATCACGCCCTGTAGTCTAGTGACCGTGAGGCACACAATACACACACAGGCATTCATAACGAGGCATTCATTCAGTCAAGAGGGGGCGATTGCCTATCTGGCTGCCGCTACTAAAATGTCGCAAGTCAGGCCTTCAGGAATCACCGGAGAGTAGCTCCAGCCAGAATCCGTCAGTTGCACTGACAAGGTCAATTTTTTCATGAATCGCCAAAGTGGAGAGAGAAAGAAAGTGTCTGTTAGTCTTAATACCGCCTGAGTCCTGGACTGAAATCAGACATCTCATTATATTCTTTGAGCACCTTTGTGCCATGCTAGCTAGCAATTTACACGGTTCTCTAATGAAGTCCTTCACGGGGGTCCCTCATTCCTTGGGGCACATTGCGGCACCATCTGTCCCATCCCGCGGGACTTTCAACATGGGTTAACCTAGGAGAGGAGTGAGGACAAGGAAAGAAGGGTAAGGGAAGGGGACATGACACGTGAGAGAAATGAGACAAGTCAAGATTCTGATCAAGTCTGTTTATTAGCACCAAAGGTGTTGGTATGCATGAGACCCCTTCTGTTTCATTTGGTTTAAATCCCCCCTGCTTAACACTATTCTATTTACACAACCACTTCATTCTATTTATATAACCGCTGTTAACAAGTACCTCCCTCCAGGGCATTGGTTCAATCCCCACTGTTTCATGATATGTTTTTGCTCCACCCCCCCTCCTTGTCACACCCTGATCCTCTCCTTGTCACACTCTGATTGTCACCAGTCACTTTTCTCTCCACCCTCTCTATGTCACACCCTGTTTCCACCCTACTTGGCAAGTATATATAAAGACAGCATTGTGAGTTTTAGAGTACTTTACCTTGAGTTTAGCTTAGCTCGTCTTAGATTGTGCTGAGTCCTGCATGAATAAAGAGATACTGCCTACAGCTCAACTATGAGTCCCTGGTCGTCTGTTACCCGCCCGTGAAGCCAGCCCGGAGAAAACAACCTAACCCGTCGAAAACGACACAAAGGTGCTGTTTTTAAGGCCAGGGCAGGGGGGGAGTTAACATCTGGGGACTGTTGATTGAAGTGGTGTGTTGTCATGGTAATCATCATTATCTGGAAGGTCCTGGGTGATTCATGGGGAAGTGGAGTTGGGAGACAGAAACTTATCTTTTAGGCAAGGCTTTTCGTGAACAAGGACTCTAAGGAGTAGAGACAGGGACTTATCTTATAAGCAAGGCCTTCGGTAAGCAAAGACTCTGTGGTCATGCCAATAGCAACCTTGAGGGCACATGTGGCTCCCCACAGTCAATGGCCTGAAATTACCTATTAAAATGCACAGAGTAGGAAGATGGATCAGAAAACACAACCCAACAATATGATGTCTACAGGAAACCCACCTAACTCCACAAGACAATCACAGACTCAAAATGAAAGTATGGAAAACTATCATACAAGCCATTAGCCCACAAAAAGGGGCAGGAACAGCTATCCTCATATCTGACATGATAGACTTTAAAATCAATAAAATTTACAAAGATAGGGATGGACATTATTTAATGCTCAGGGGATCAGTCAATCAAGAGGACTTAACAATTATTAACATCTATGCACCCAATGAGAATCCATCTAAATACATCAAACATCTACAATATAATACCAGCAACAGAGTCATAGTAGGGGACTTCAAAACCCACTTGACAGATCATCCAGTCAGAAAATAAAGACATGAGGGAGCTTGCTGGGCTAGCTTGGAGGGTGGGAAACAGATGACCAGGGATTCATGGCTGAGCTGGGAAGTAGTGCAAACCAGTGGGAAACAGAGTGTGACTAGGAGATGGGGTGGAGCGAAAAGAGAGTGCGAACCAGTGAAATTAAACCAGGCAGGGTGACTCTCAGGTAAAACAGTGATTATATAAATAGACCACAGCATTAAGCAGGGTGAGCTGGTGTACTGCCCAACAGGAGCTAAATGAGGAGAAAGATAAACTAGAACTATTGGACATTTTCAGAGTCATTCATCCCAAGAAACTGTAATACACATTTTCCTCAAGTCCACATGGGTCATTATCAAGGATAGATGATATATTAGGCCACAAAGAAAGCATCAGCCAATTCAAGAGCATTGAAATCATAACAAGCATCTTCTCAGACCATAGTGAAATTAAACTAACACTTAATCATCAACAAAATATTAGCAATAGGTCCAAAATGTGGAAGCTCAACTGTACACTCCTTAACAACTACTGGGTAAAAGAGGAAATAAAGGAAGAAATCAAAATGTTTCAGGAGTTCAATGAAAATGAAGACACAAGCTATCAAAATATTTGGGACACAGCTAAGGCAGTACTGAGAGGGAAGTTCATAGTTACACAAGTACACATTAGGAAACAAGGAAAAGCACAAATAAACAGCCTGATTTCACATCTTAAAGACCTAGAAGAAGAACAACAAAGGAACCCTAAAGCAACCAGAAGGACAGAAATCACTAAAGTTAGGGCAGAAATCAATAACATTGAAAATAAGAAAACCATACAAAAGATCAACAAAAGTAAATGTTGGTTCTTTGAAAGAGTGAACAAAATCGACAAACCTTTAGCTAGACTCACAAAACAAAAAAGGGAGAAAACCCAAATAAACTATACACTAAATGTAACAGGATATATCACAAAAGACACTGCAGAAATTCAGCATACCATGCTAGGTTTCTATGAACAACTATGCGAGCAAGATAGAGAACCTAGAAGAAATGGACTATTTCCTAGATACCTATGAGCTTCCAAAATTAAATACAGAGGAACTAGATAGCATGGACAGGCCCATCACAGCTAACGAAATGGAAACAGTTATCAAAACACTTTCCAAAAATAAAAGTCCTGGACCACATGGTTTTACAAATGAATTCTACAAAACCTTCAAATAAGAACTAATACCTCTACTTTTTTCCCCTCCAGGGTTATTGATGGGCTCAGTATCTGCACCATGAATCCACTGCTCCTAGAGGCCATTTCCTCCCCTTTTTTGTTGCCCTTGTTGTTGTAGCCTCGTTGTGATTATTATTGCCATTGTTGATGTTGTTCGTTGTTGAATAGGATAGAGAGAAATGAAGAGAGGAGGGGAAGACAGAGAGGGGGAGAGAAAGATAGACACCTGCAGACCTGCTTCACTGCCTGTGAAGCGACTCCCCTGCAGGTTGGGAGCTGGGGGCTCGAACCGGGATCCTTATGCCAGTCCCTGTGCTTTGTGCCACACGTGCTTAACCCACTGCACCACCCCCTACCCCCAAATACCTCTACTTTTAGAAGTCTTCCAGAAGATTTAAGATAATGGAATACTCCCTCACAGCTTCTATGAAGCCAACATCACTCTGATACCAAAATCAGACAGGTACACAACCAAAAAATAAAACTACAGACCAATATCTCTGATAAACATAGATGTGAAAATATTGAACGAAATTCTAGCCAACCAGATACAGCAGTATATTAAAAAGATTGTTCATCATGACCAAGTGGGGTTTATCCCAGACATGCAAAATTGGTTTAATATATGTAAGTAAATCAACGTGATCCACCACCACATTAGCAAAAGCAAGGCCAAAAACCACACAATCATATCAATAGATGCAGAGAAAGTCATCCCTTTATGAGCAAAACACTACAAAAATGGGAATCGATGAAAAATTCCCCAATATGGTGGAGTCTATATAGAGCAAATCTACAGCCAACAACATAAAATGGTGAAAAACTGGAAGCACTACCCAAACTAAGAGACCCCTCACAGAATCTGAGATCATTACATGTCATACATCAGACAAGAGGCTAATAACCAATATATATATATAAATATATAAATAGCTTGCCAATCTCAACAACAAGAAAACAAATAACTCCATCCAAAAATGGGGGAGGACATGGACAGAATACTCACCACAGAAGAGACCCAAAAGGCTGAAAAACACATGAAAAAATGCTGCAAATGTTTGATTGTCAGAGAAATGCCAATAAAGACAACAATGAGATACCACTTCATTCCTGTGAGAATGTTATACGTCAGAAAAATTAGCGGCAACAAATGCTGGAGAAGTTGTGGGGTCAAAGGAATCCTGCACTGCTGGTGGGAAGGTAAATTGGTCTAACCCCTGTGAATGGTCTGGAGAACTCTCAGAAGGCTAGAAATGGACCTACCCTATGATCCTGCAATTCCTCTCCTGGGTATATATCATAAGGAACCCAACACACCCATCCAAAAAGATCTGTGTACACATATGTTCTTAGCATCCCAATTTGTAATAGCCTGTAAGCAACCCAGGTGTCCAAAAAGAGATGAGTGTCTGATCAAGTTGTGGTTTATATACACAATGGAATACTACTCAGCTATAAAAATGGTGAATTCACCGTTTTCATCCAATCTTGGATGGAACTTGAAAAATTCTTGTTAAGTGAAATAAACCAGAAACAGAAGTATTAATATGGGATGATCTCACTTTCAGGCAGAAGTTGAAAAACAAGATCAGAAGAGAAAAGACAAGTAGAACCTGAACTGGAATTTGTATGTTGCACCAAAGTAAAAGACTCTGGGGTGGGTGGGGAGAATCCAGATCCAAGAAGGATGACAGAGGACCTGGGGGGGTTGTATTGTTATATGGAAAACTGAGAAATGTTATGTATGTACAAACTATAGAATTTAACATCAAAAGTAAAACATAAATTCCCAAATAAATTAAAAAAATAAAAAAACAAGGGAATTGGATGATAGCACAGAAGGTAAGCACAGGTGGTATAAAGGGCCAGATCTAGTGTAAGGATGCCCTGGCTACCCACCTGCAGAGGAGTTGTTTCACAGGTGGTGGAGCAGGTCTGCAGGTGTCAATATTTCTCTCCCCTCTGTCTTCCCCTTCTCTCGCCATTTCTCTCTGTCCTATCCAACAACAACGACATCAATTACTGTCATTAAAGTTCGGGCTGGTTTCTCAGGTGGGTAACAGAGATGACCAAAGGCACACTGAGATGAGCTGAGAATGCAGTTTAATCTTTATTCACGAGAGGGCAAATCACCACACCATGTGCTTCTCCATCTTTTTCCTCCGGCGGCTGCTGCTGGAACTCTGGATGTCTGTAGAGTTTTTGGGGCTGGTACAAGGGGGCGTGCGAAACTAGCAGGGGCCAAACCACCACCTCCCAGAGGCGGGGGGGGGTGAGACCAAACCAATGTGAAGCATAGCAACAATTCCTCCTTTTCTTTTTAACTAATTGACCATAGTATCAGGGGTGTGGGGTGAACAAAAACCTATATCGTACAGGCATTTTTTAAAAAAGAAACTGGCACAAACATGGAGGAACATGTAAGCGAGCAACAAGAACCAGTGTGCTGCCAAAGGAAGGCCTGAGGGAGCCATTTTTTGCCTCTGTGGGCAAAGCTTTATCAGCTAAAGAACCTTTGCTGCCTCTGGGGGCTTTTGCCTCAATGGGCATTTTTTTTCCTGTGGGCATTACCTAGCATGGGGACGGGGTATGTCCTAGAGTCTCAAGGCAGCTGGCTGCAGTCAGTCTTTGAGAAACCCAGCAGCATAAAGGGAAGCTGCTAGTTTTGTGCAAAGTGTCCAAGAGGTGTACCAGTGAGTCTGACAGAAGTGCCAGTCCAAAGCAGATGTACACCAAAGAATTGCTAGGGGGTGAATTGTTGTACTTCTGTCTCGATGGAGAATGTCATTAGAGTTCGGAGGCCCCAGTAGGCCGGGCTAGCTTCACAGCAGTAGACAGAGACAGAGACTCGAGGACACATGGCTGGGCAGAGAACACAGTTTAATCTTTATTTACAAGCGGGAAAATCACCACACCATGTGCTTCTCCATCTTTCTCCTCCAGCGGCTTGCAGCAGCGGACTCTCTGGAAGTCCATAGGGGTTCTGGGGGCAGGGACAAGGGGGTGTGCGAAACTAGCAGGGCTAAACCGCAATCTCCCAGAGGTGGGGGGAAGGAGACAAAACCAATATGAAGCATACCAACAAATTACATCACCAATAATAACTACAACAATCTAACAACAAGGGCAACAAATGGGAATAATTAAATAAAGAAACAAAACAAAAAAGAAAAAGAAAAACAAAACTAAACCAAAGAAAGAACTCT
>NW_026647497.1:0-7500 GCF_950295315.1 Erinaceus europaeus | reverse complement strand
AGGGTTAGGGTTAGGGTTAGGGTTAGGGTTAGGGTTAGGGTTAGGGTTAGGGTTAGGGTTAGGGTTAGGGTTAGGGTTAGGGTTAGGGTTAGGGTTAGGGTTAGGGTTAGGGTTAGGGTTAGGGTTAGGGTTAGGGTTAGGGTTAGGGTTAGGGTTAGGGTTAGGGTTAGGGTTAGGGTTAGGGTTAGGGTTAGGGTTAGGGTTAGGGTTAGGGTTAGGGTTAGGGTTAGGGTTAGGGTTAGGGTTAGGGTTAGGGTTAGGGTTAGGGTTAGGGTTAGGGTTAGGGTTAGGGTTAGGGTTAGGGTTAGGGTTAGGGTTAGGGTTAGGGTTAGGGTTAGGGTTAGGGTTAGGGTTAGGGTTAGGGTTAGGGTTAGGGTTAGGGTTAGGGTTAGGGTTAGGGTTAGGGTTAGGGTTAGGGTTAGGGTTAGGGTTAGGGTTAGGGTTAGGGTTAGGGTTAGGGTTAGGGTTAGGGTTAGGGTTAGGGTTAGGGTTAGGGTTAGGGTTAGGGTTAGGGTTAGGGTTAGGGTTAGGGTTAGGGTTAGGGTTAGGGTTAGGGTTAGGGTTAGGGTTAGGGTTAGGGTTAGGGTTAGGGTTAGGGTTAGGGTTAGGGTTAGGGTTAGGGTTAGGGTTAGGGTTAGGGTTAGGGTTAGGGTTAGGGTTAGGGTTAGGGTTAGGGTTAGGGTTAGGGTTAGGGTTAGGGTTAGGGTTAGGGTTAGGGTTAGGGTTAGGGTTAGGGTTAGGGTTAGGGTTAGGGTTAGGGTTAGGGTTAGGGTTAGGGTTAGGGTTAGGGTTAGGGTTAGGGTTAGGGTTAGGGTTAGGGTTAGGGTTAGGGTTAGGGTTAGGGTTAGGGTTAGGGTTAGGGTTAGGGTTAGGGTTAGGGTTAGGGTTAGGGTTAGGGTTAGGGTTAGGGTTAGGGTTAGGGTTAGGGTTAGGGTTAGGGTTAGGGTTAGGGTTAGGGTTAGGGTTAGGGTTAGGGTTAGGGTTAGGGTTAGGGTTAGGGTTAGGGTTAGGGTTAGGGTTAGGGTTAGGGTTAGGGTTAGGGTTAGGGTTAGGGTTAGGGTTAGGGTTAGGGTTAGGGTTAGGGTTAGGGTTAGGGTTAGGGTTAGGGTTAGGGTTAGGGTTAGGGTTAGGGTTAGGGTTAGGGTTAGGGTTAGGGTTAGGGTTAGGGTTAGGGTTAGGGTTAGGGTTAGGGTTAGGGTTAGGGTTAGGGTTAGGGTTAGGGTTAGGGTTAGGGTTAGGGTTAGGGTTAGGGTTAGGGTTAGGGTTAGGGTTAGGGTTAGGGTTAGGGTTAGGGTTAGGGTTAGGGTTAGGGTTAGGGTTAGGGTTAGGGTTAGGGTTAGGGTTAGGGTTAGGGTTAGGGTTAGGGTTAGGGTTAGGGTTAGGGTTAGGGTTAGGGTTAGGGTTAGGGTTAGGGTTAGGGTTAGGGTTAGGGTTAGGGTTAGGGTTAGGGTTAGGGTTAGGGTTAGGGTTAGGGTTAGGGTTAGGGTTAGGGTTAGGGTTAGGGTTAGGGTTAGGGTTAGGGTTAGGGTTAGGGTTAGGGTTAGGGTTAGGGTTAGGGTTAGGGTTAGGGTTAGGGTTAGGGTTAGGGTTAGGGTTAGGGTTAGGGTTAGGGTTAGGGTTAGGGTTAGGGTTAGGGTTAGGGTTAGGGTTAGGGTTAGGGTTAGGGTTAGGGTTAGGGTTAGGGTTAGGGTTAGGGTTAGGGTTAGGGTTAGGGTTAGGGTTAGGGTTAGGGTTAGGGTTAGGGTTAGGGTTAGGGTTAGGGTTAGGGTTAGGGTTAGGGTTAGGGTTAGGGTTAGGGTTAGGGTTAGGGTTAGGGTTAGGGTTAGGGTTAGGGTTAGGGTTAGGGTTAGGGTTAGGGTTAGGGTTAGGGTTAGGGTTAGGGTTAGGGTTAGGGTTAGGGTTAGGGTTAGGGTTAGGGTTAGGGTTAGGGTTAGGGTTAGGGTTAGGGTTAGGGTTAGGGTTAGGGTTAGGGTTAGGGTTAGGGTTAGGGTTAGGGTTAGGGTTAGGGTTAGGGTTAGGGTTAGGGTTAGGGTTAGGGTTAGGGTTAGGGTTAGGGTTAGGGTTAGGGTTAGGGTTAGGGTTAGGGTTAGGGTTAGGGTTAGGGTTAGGGTTAGGGTTAGGGTTAGGGTTAGGGTTAGGGTTAGGGTTAGGGTTAGGGTTAGGGTTAGGGTTAGGGTTAGGGTTAGGGTTAGGGTTAGGGTTAGGGTTAGGGTTAGGGTTAGGGTTAGGGTTAGGGTTAGGGTTAGGGTTAGGGTTAGGGTTAGGGTTAGGGTTAGGGTTAGGGTTAGGGTTAGGGTTAGGGTTAGGGTTAGGGTTAGGGTTAGGGTTAGGGTTAGGGTTAGGGTTAGGGTTAGGGTTAGGGTTAGGGTTAGGGTTAGGGTTAGGGTTAGGGTTAGGGTTAGGGTTAGGGTTAGGGTTAGGGTTAGGGTTAGGGTTAGGGTTAGGGTTAGGGTTAGGGTTAGGGTTAGGGTTAGGGTTAGGGTTAGGGTTAGGGTTAGGGTTAGGGTTAGGGTTAGGGTTAGGGTTAGGGTTAGGGTTAGGGTTAGGGTTAGGGTTAGGGTTAGGGTTAGGGTTAGGGTTAGGGTTAGGGTTAGGGTTAGGGTTAGGGTTAGGGTTAGGGTTAGGGTTAGGGTTAGGGTTAGGGTTAGGGTTAGGGTTAGGGTTAGGGTTAGGGTTAGGGTTAGGGTTAGGGTTAGGGTTAGGGTTAGGGTTAGGGTTAGGGTTAGGGTTAGGGTTAGGGTTAGGGTTAGGGTTAGGGTTAGGGTTAGGGTTAGGGTTAGGGTTAGGGTTAGGGTTAGGGTTAGGGTTAGGGTTAGGGTTAGGGTTAGGGTTAGGGTTAGGGTTAGGGTTAGGGTTAGGGTTAGGGTTAGGGTTAGGGTTAGGGTTAGGGTTAGGGTTAGGGTTAGGGTTAGGGTTAGGGTTAGGGTTAGGGTTAGGGTTAGGGTTAGGGTTAGGGTTAGGGTTAGGGTTAGGGTTAGGGTTAGGGTTAGGGTTAGGGTTAGGGTTAGGGTTAGGGTTAGGGTTAGGGTTAGGGTTAGGGTTAGGGTTAGGGTTAGGGTTAGGGTTAGGGTTAGGGTTAGGGTTAGGGTTAGGGTTAGGGTTAGGGTTAGGGTTAGGGTTAGGGTTAGGGTTAGGGTTAGGGTTAGGGTTAGGGTTAGGGTTAGGGTTAGGGTTAGGGTTAGGGTTAGGGTTAGGGTTAGGGTTAGGGTTAGGGTTAGGGTTAGGGTTAGGGTTAGGGTTAGGGTTAGGGTTAGGGTTAGGGTTAGGGTTAGGGTTAGGGTTAGGGTTAGGGTTAGGGTTAGGGTTAGGGTTAGGGTTAGGGTTAGGGTTAGGGTTAGGGTTAGGGTTAGGGTTAGGGTTAGGGTTAGGGTTAGGGTTAGGGTTAGGGTTAGGGTTAGGGTTAGGGTTAGGGTTAGGGTTAGGGTTAGGGTTAGGGTTAGGGTTAGGGTTAGGGTTAGGGTTAGGGTTAGGGTTAGGGTTAGGGTTAGGGTTAGGGTTAGGGTTAGGGTTAGGGTTAGGGTTAGGGTTAGGGTTAGGGTTAGGGTTAGGGTTAGGGTTAGGGTTAGGGTTAGGGTTAGGGTTAGGGTTAGGGTTAGGGTTAGGGTTAGGGTTAGGGTTAGGGTTAGGGTTAGGGTTAGGGTTAGGGTTAGGGTTAGGGTTAGGGTTAGGGTTAGGGTTAGGGTTAGGGTTAGGGTTAGGGTTAGGGTTAGGGTTAGGGTTAGGGTTAGGGTTAGGGTTAGGGTTAGGGTTAGGGTTAGGGTTAGGGTTAGGGTTAGGGTTAGGGTTAGGGTTAGGGTTAGGGTTAGGGTTAGGGTTAGGGTTAGGGTTAGGGTTAGGGTTAGGGTTAGGGTTAGGGTTAGGGTTAGGGTTAGGGTTAGGGTTAGGGTTAGGGTTAGGGTTAGGGTTAGGGTTAGGGTTAGGGTTAGGGTTAGGGTTAGGGTTAGGGTTAGGGTTAGGGTTAGGGTTAGGGTTAGGGTTAGGGTTAGGGTTAGGGTTAGGGTTAGGGTTAGGGTTAGGGTTAGGGTTAGGGTTAGGGTTAGGGTTAGGGTTAGGGTTAGGGTTAGGGTTAGGGTTAGGGTTAGGGTTAGGGTTAGGGTTAGGGTTAGGGTTAGGGTTAGGGTTAGGGTTAGGGTTAGGGTTAGGGTTAGGGTTAGGGTTAGGGTTAGGGTTAGGGTTAGGGTTAGGGTTAGGGTTAGGGTTAGGGTTAGGGTTAGGGTTAGGGTTAGGGTTAGGGTTAGGGTTAGGGTTAGGGTTAGGGTTAGGGTTAGGGTTAGGGTTAGGGTTAGGGTTAGGGTTAGGGTTAGGGTTAGGGTTAGGGTTAGGGTTAGGGTTAGGGTTAGGGTTAGGGTTAGGGTTAGGGTTAGGGTTAGGGTTAGGGTTAGGGTTAGGGTTAGGGTTAGGGTTAGGGTTAGGGTTAGGGTTAGGGTTAGGGTTAGGGTTAGGGTTAGGGTTAGGGTTAGGGTTAGGGTTAGGGTTAGGGTTAGGGTTAGGGTTAGGGTTAGGGTTAGGGTTAGGGTTAGGGTTAGGGTTAGGGTTAGGGTTAGGGTTAGGGTTAGGGTTAGGGTTAGGGTTAGGGTTAGGGTTAGGGTTAGGGTTAGGGTTAGGGTTAGGGTTAGGGTTAGGGTTAGGGTTAGGGTTAGGGTTAGGGTTAGGGTTAGGGTTAGGGTTAGGGTTAGGGTTAGGGTTAGGGTTAGGGTTAGGGTTAGGGTTAGGGTTAGGGTTAGGGTTAGGGTTAGGGTTAGGGTTAGGGTTAGGGTTAGGGTTAGGGTTAGGGTTAGGGTTAGGGTTAGGGTTAGGGTTAGGGTTAGGGTTAGGGTTAGGGTTAGGGTTAGGGTTAGGGTTAGGGTTAGGGTTAGGGTTAGGGTTAGGGTTAGGGTTAGGGTTAGGGTTAGGGTTAGGGTTAGGGTTAGGGTTAGGGTTAGGGTTAGGGTTAGGGTTAGGGTTAGGGTTAGGGTTAGGGTTAGGGTTAGGGTTAGGGTTAGGGTTAGGGTTAGGGTTAGGGTTAGGGTTAGGGTTAGGGTTAGGGTTAGGGTTAGGGTTAGGGTTAGGGTTAGGGTTAGGGTTAGGGTTAGGGTTAGGGTTAGGGTTGGTTAGGGTTAGGGTTAGGGTTAGGGTTAGGGTTAGGGTTAGGGTTAGGGTTAGGGTTAGGGTTAGGGTTAGGGTTAGGGTTAGGGTTAGGGTTAGGGTTAGGGTTAGGGTTAGGGTTAGGGTTAGGGTTAGGGTTAGGGTTAGGGTTAGGGTTAGGGTTAGGGTTAGGGTTAGGGTTAGGGTTAGGGTTAGGGTTAGGGTTAGGGTTAGGGTTAGGGTTAGGGTTAGGGTTAGGGTTAGGGTTAGGGTTAGGGTTAGGGTTAGGGTTAGGGTTAGGGTTAGGGTTAGGGTTAGGGTTAGGGTTAGGGTTAGGGTTAGGGTTAGGGTTAGGGTTAGGGTTAGGGTTAGGGTTAGGGTTAGGGTTAGGGTTAGGGTTAGGGTTAGGGTTAGGGTTAGGGTTAGGGTTAGGGTTAGGGTTAGGGTTAGGGTTAGGGTTAGGGTTAGGGTTAGGGTTAGGGTTAGGGTTAGGGTTAGGGTTAGGGTTAGGGTTAGGGTTAGGGTTAGGGTTAGGGTTAGGGTTAGGGTTAGGGTTAGGGTTAGGGTTAGGGTTAGGGTTAGGGTTAGGGTTAGGGTTAGGGTTAGGGTTAGGGTTAGGGTTAGGGTTAGGGTTAGGGTTAGGGTTAGGGTTAGGGTTAGGGTTAGGGTTAGGGTTAGGGTTAGGGTTAGGGTTAGGGTTAGGGTTAGGGTTAGGGTTAGGGTTAGGGTTAGGGTTAGGGTTAGGGTTAGGGTTAGGGTTAGGGTTAGGGTTAGGGTTAGGGTTAGGGTTAGGGTTAGGGTTAGGGTTAGGGTTAGGGTTAGGGTTAGGGTTAGGGTTAGGGTTAGGGTTAGGGTTAGGGTTAGGGTTAGGGTTAGGGTTAGGGTTAGGGTTAGGGTTAGGGTTAGGGTTAGGGTTAGGGTTAGGGTTAGGGTTAGGGTTAGGGTTAGGGTTAGGGTTAGGGTTAGGGTTAGGGTTAGGGTTAGGGTTAGGGTTAGGGTTAGGGTTAGGGTTAGGGTTAGGGTTAGGGTTAGGGTTAGGGTTAGGGTTAGGGTTAGGGTTAGGGTTAGGGTTAGGGTTAGGGTTAGGGTTAGGGTTAGGGTTAGGGTTAGGGTTAGGGTTAGGGTTAGGGTTAGGGTTAGGGTTAGGGTTAGGGTTAGGGTTAGGGTTAGGGTTAGGGTTAGGGTTAGGGTTAGGGTTAGGGTTAGGGTTAGGGTTAGGGTTAGGGTTAGGGTTAGGGTTAGGGTTAGGGTTAGGGTTAGGGTTAGGGTTAGGGTTAGGGTTAGGGTTAGGGTTAGGGTTAGGGTTAGGGTTAGGGTTAGGGTTAGGGTTAGGGTTAGGGTTAGGGTTAGGGTTAGGGTTAGGGTTAGGGTTAGGGTTAGGGTTAGGGTTAGGGTTAGGGTTAGGGTTAGGGTTAGGGTTAGGGTTAGGGTTAGGGTTAGGGTTAGGGTTAGGGTTAGGGTTAGGGTTAGGGTTAGGGTTAGGGTTAGGGTTAGGGTTAGGGTTAGGGTTAGGGTTAGGGTTAGGGTTAGGGTTAGGGTTAGGGTTAGGGTTAGGGTTAGGGTTAGGGTTAGGGTTAGGGTTAGGGTTAGGGTTAGGGTTAGGGTTAGGGTTAGGGTTAGGGTTAGGGTTAGGGTTAGGGTTAGGGTTAGGGTTAGGGTTAGGGTTAGGGTTAGGGTTAGGGTTAGGGTTAGGGTTAGGGTTAGGGTTAGGGTTAGGGTTAGGGTTAGGGTTAGGGTTAGGGTTAGGGTTAGGGTTAGGGTTAGGGTTAGGGTTAGGGTTAGGGTTAGGGTTAGGGTTAGGGTTAGGGTTAGGGTTAGGGTTAGGGTTAGGGTTAGGGTTAGGGTTAGGGTTAGGGTTAGGGTTAGGGTTAGGGTTAGGGTTAGGGTTAGGGTTAGGGTTAGGGTTAGGGTTAGGGTTAGGGTTAGGGTTAGGGTTAGGGTTAGGGTTAGGGTTAGGGTTAGGGTTAGGGTTAGGGTTAGGGTTAGGGTTAGGGTTAGGGTTAGGGTTAGGGTTAGGGTTAGGGTTAGGGTTAGGGTTAGGGTTAGGGTTAGGGTTAGGGTTAGGGTTAGGGTTAGGGTTAGGGTTAGGGTTAGGGTTAGGGTTAGGGTTAGGGTTAGGGTTAGGGTTAGGGTTAGGGTTAGGGTTAGGGTTAGGGTTAGGGTTAGGGTTAGGGTTAGGGTTAGGGTTAGGGTTAGGGTTAGGGTTAGGGTTAGGGTTAGGGTTAGGGTTAGGGTTAGGGTTAGGGTTAGGGTTAGGGTTAGGGTTAGGGTTAGGGTTAGGGTTAGGGTTAGGGTTAGGGTTAGGGTTAGGGTTAGGGTTAGGGTTAGGGTTAGGGTTAGGGTTAGGGTTAGGGTTAGGGTTAGGGTTAGGGTTAGGGTTAGGGTTAGGGTTAGGGTTAGGGTTAGGGTTAGGGTTAGGGTTAGGGTTAGGGTTAG
>NW_026647496.1:0-26770 GCF_950295315.1 Erinaceus europaeus | reverse complement strand
GGACAAGGTGCAAAAGGGCAAGGGAGGTGTGAAACTGACATACACTTAGCCTCTTACAGATTAAAGGGCAAACTGGTCCTGATGAAAACATGCACAATCTCTTATCTTTGAAATGAGTCAATATAAGTGTCTATAGCTAATTTGAGGAAGGAAACTATTTCTTGAGTTCAGAATGTGCTCTTTTTGAAAATGTTTTTTTAAAAAAGGGGGGTGGGAGATAATCTTCATCACAAAATTACATGCTTCAGAGGGATAAGATTTTATTTTACAAATTAGACGTGTAAATGTAGTTAGCAATGATGCCAGACCAGTTCAGGACAGATGAGATGGCATGGGTTCTGGGGGTAGAGGAGTTGGCAAAGAGGAAGAGGGAACTAGGTGGGGCAGCATACGGAACAAAAGAAGGGGAACCCCACCACACAAAAGGAAAAATAGCAAAACCTGGAAAAATGACTGATGCCACAAATTTCCCTAAAGAAACTGAACTTGTGGGGTTGTAGCCTTTTCTGTCTTGTTTCATGTATTGTCTTTTTTCTTTTCTCTTGTTCTTTTTTTCTTTTTTCTTTTTTTTTTTTTTTTTTTTTTTTTGCTACATCCCCTTTTCAAGGTCTTTCTTTGTGTGTGCATTTTTTAAAAAAGAAGTTTTGGCTCCATTACCCAAAAGGACCAATAAAAATGTAGGCAGAATGGAAAGGCTATAAAAAAATCAAGATGAACTCATCAATCAGACAAACTATAGTATGTGTGCTTTAGGGATTCTCAGACAAGCTTCAAGAGACATCACAAAACTCCCTTCACGACACGCAACTTTGGATGTCTGCATATACACCTACACACGTGCATTTTTTTTTAAAAAAGATCTCTTTGTTTTTACCAATGTCAAAGGGGTCTATAACCCCAAAGAAAAGTCAGGTGCATTACTAGATAGGAATCTGCACGTAGACAGAAAGCAGTCACATTTTAATGAATGCCCTTCACAGTGATCTCAAACTTCATAAACGTCTGCTCTTGGAGAAAGCAAATAGAACTATCAGTGCTTCAGTGCATCACAAGACAGACTGCAACTCCTGTTCTTTCCATGCTGCGATTCTTTGAACACAGAGTTCAAGGGCCTTCTTTGTTTATTTGTGTTTGTTCTGGGTGGTGGCACAGGGCAACTCTCCTTATTCTTCAAGGTCACGCACGTGCTGTCCTTGAGCAGTTTCTGAGACCCCATGTGTCCATTAACCGGCTTCCTGCAGTATCCCCAAGGTAACATACTTGATGCTAAAAATCCAAGAACAGTAGCTTTTCTTTTTTTTCTTTCAATAAGTTAAACAGTAGAGAAAAAAAAAAAAAGTTAGGACTTGGAGGCTCCCTCAGTACTTTCAATTGTTATCAAAATTAAGTCAAGAAAACACAATTCTTTTTTTTTTTTTTTTTAGATCACTTACTTAATGTTTGTGGTTGTTATTAAATAAACTTTCCGGTCCCTTCATTTTGTTTGAAAAGGGGTTTGTTTAAATAGTATTTATTTGGAGATCGTTAAGTCTCTAGAGTTCAAGGATGATAAGGTGATAGCACCGTGGCATCTGACTTCTTTTATGGCATCCACTCCCTACAGGTCTTATTTAACAAATGACTTCGTTGTGAAGAAAAGTCATTTTATAAATCTGTTTGTCCTAGCCTTCACCTCCTAACCAGACAGTTAATCGTGCTTGAGCAGTTTCAGGGCTAACTAGAGAAAACACATCATCTCTAAGTGATCGCCTGTCAGTAGGCATGTGGTCCTATGCCACTAGCATTTTTCCTACTGACTTGTTCAGTCACATTTCTTGTTCTTTTCACTCCACATAGACACAACGGTGTTTTGGGATTCATTAGAAGCAAAAGGAGGGTTCATCCAAGAAATATTGTACTATTTACCTGTTTTTGCTGGGTAGGGGGAACTTTCTATTGTTTCTGAGATTAGGAGAAACTTAATTGATAAAGGGTCTTGCGTCCTTCTTGGAATAATTAGGTAGAGGTCTTCGGGGTGGGGGGGAAAGCTTTCGAAAATTGAGGTTTAGCGGTTTTTTTTATTTAATTCCCTTACCCCCTTACCAAGATAATTTTAAAAGATTATTTTAAATATTATAACCACAAACTGTTCAACCAGGCGAAAATGAAAGTAGGCCACTTAGTGTTTTGGTTTTTTTCCTCTAAACTGAAGCAAAATGTCTTAAAGCTAATAATTTTAACCACAGGGCTCTTTGGCTACCAAAAGTAGTTACTTTGAAATTTAAAAGGAAGTATTTTAAATATTACATGTGAATTCGTAATTTTTTTTTTCTTTCAGGATATAGGGAGTAGAATTTTTTTTTCTTTCCTTCCCCTTAGGACTACACTGACTTTCCTGCCTGAGCAGTGAAACCCCAGACTTGGCCTTGCGCCCGCTGCTTTTCAACACCACGTCATTAAGAACTTTTGGAGGTGCAGTTTGAATTTAAATTTTCCACCACTCCTTCACCAGACAGATAGCCAAGGCTGAAGCAGTCAGGGCGTGTTTGACACAACCCATTTTTAAAAGGAAGAAAAGGAGAAAAAGGCTTTCAGAAATATTGTATGTGGAAGTGAAAGTTGCTGAAAATGACACCAAGTATCTGGCTTACAGGTGTCAAAAATCCAGATACTCGTGCACCTCAGAAGACCTCCAGGGAGGTTAGGCGGTAGCACAGGGGGTTAAGCGCACGTGGTGCAAAGCTCAAGGACCAGCGTAAGAATCCCGGTTTGAGCCCCCGGCTCCCCACCTGCAGGGGAGTCGCTTCACAAGCGGTGAAGCAGGTCTGCAGGTGTCTGTCTTTCTCTCCCCCTCTCTGTCTTCCCCTCCTCTCTCCATTTCTCTCTGTCCTATCCAACAACGAACAACATCAACAATAATAACCACAACAAGGGCAACAAAAGGGGGAAAAATGGCCTCCAGGAGCAGTGGATTCATGGTGCAGGCACTGAGTCCCAGCAATAACCCTGGAGGCAAAAAAAAAAAAAAAAAAAGACCTCCAAGGTAAAGATAAACCACGAGTTAGAGAAGGGTCAGTCAGCATGTCGTGTGTGTGTGTGTGTGTGTGTGTGTGTGTGTGTGTGTGTGTGTGTGTGTGTGTGAAGAAGGCAACCAGTTCTAAAATAAAAGAACTTCACTACTACTCTCTATGTTCTAATGATTTAGGATTTCCTCAAATATTGCTAAGCTTCAGTAAGCCGCCTAGATAACCTAAAGAGAATTACAATGGGGTGGGGGGAGATAGCATAATGGTTATGCAAAAAAAACTCATGCCTGAGGCTCCAAAGTCCCAGGTTCAGTCCCCTGCACCACTGTAAGTCAGAGCTGAGTAATGCTCTGGTACAAAGAGAAAGAAAGAGAGGAGAGAGGAGAGAGGAGAGAAGAGAGAGGAGAGAGAAACAGAAAAATCTATAGTCCCATTTGCTTGATACATTCTTAACTGTACATAAACGAGACTTGTGGTGAACATGATCAGCTCAGCTCAGCTCAGGAGCGATGGTTCCGGGAGAGTGCCAAACAACCTCCAAGTGAGGAACCTTGTTTTAGCTCATAGGTGAAGACTTCACTCAGTGTTATCTCCTCTCCCCTCTTGTGGCCTGTGATACTAATCTAACATCCAGATATAAAGTAGAAAGAGACAGGCTGCTTGCGGACTTTCCTCTCATTCCATTGGATCACAGCACTATGTACAAAGACACAAATGTATGGGTGCAGGTATGTAGTCGATTCTCAGTTGCCTGTTATTATAATCCCGCCTGCACTAATACTCCCAATTAATTTCTGCCTCATTTTTAAACGTATTACAAATTACTACTATATCTTCTGGTATGCACTTAGCTTAATCTCAGAGGGCTAAATGGTAAAGATAGAAGGAACGGTCTGGAATGTTCAAAGTGACCAGGCAAATATACAATAATAATAATACAACGGGACCATACAGACATTTTCCCCCCATCTTTTTTACTCTTGATTAATTCCTTTCTAATGCTACTCAACCTGATATGACTTTCAAATAACTTTCCAATGTGCCTTTCCTCATTGATTTCCACAAAGATTAGATGGGCTGGTAAACTGATAATTTGTAATTTATTTGTGGCAGAAATACAATATTTGGATGTATTCTGATTTCTTTTTAGTTATTAGCTTTTCTAACATATAAATCAGGATTATGCTGGTAACAATTTTTAAAGAAATTGATTGCAGGGGGCTAGAGTGTTGCACCCATTTAAGTGCATACAGTACTAAGCCCCATGACATGGGCAAGGCTCCCAGGTCGAGCCCCCGGCTCCCCACCTACAGGGGAGAAAGCTTCACGAGTGGTGAAACAGGTCTGCAGGTGTCTATCTTCCTCTCTATTCTCCCTTTCCCTCTCAATTTCTCGCTGCCCTATCCAATAAAAGGGGGGGAATGGCCTCCAGGAGCAGTGGATTCCTAGTGCTGGCACCACCGAGCCCCAGTGATAACCCTGGAGGCAAAAAACCAAAAAACAAACAAGAGAAAAAAAACTGAAAGAAGAAATTAATTACACATATCACACATTTTCTTAATTCACTCTATCCAGAGTGGGAAGCTTTTGAGATTTCCTTCAAATATAAATATTATCAGAAAGAAAAATAAAATAATATGTAATTTATAAAATACCATTTTCCTATGTGCTTCAGTGGACACTCAGCGTCCCTGCAGGTGTGAGTGGTTAGAGCCCCCGACTTGCCAGCATGAAGTTCTTTGTTTTGATCTCTTAACATTGCAGGTACCGGGGTGAAGCCCTGTTTCTCACTCTTTCTTGCAAATAAACAAAGACAGACATGCTTTTAAAAAGAAGAGTGAATTGCTAAGGTAATGTTGTCTCTCTTGAAACTAGTATAAAATCTTGAAATGAAATAAAATTTGTCACTGAATGGATCCCATAACTTCAGAGTTCTGAGCTCAAGCTTTACCTTGTGTCTGCAAATAACTTTCAGCAAATCATTGCGAACATTCAAAAAAATTGCAGAAATAGCTTTTTAAAAGATATACACAAAGAAATGAGCATAAAAGGATCGGGAGTGAGACCTGGGGAAAACTTCTGCAAGGCGAAAGCTTCGTGTATAGGGAGCAGTGCTACTGGCTGAGCTCCCCCCCCCACACACACACACACACATACACCCTATACCCACCCTCTCTGGGGGAAAAACAAAGAAAGAGACAGAGAGAGAGAGAGAGAGAAGAGAAAAAACAAAAGCAAAAAAAGTGAAGCAGGGTGGCAGCACACCTGGGTGAGTGCACACAGTACACTGCACAAGGACCTGGGTTCAAGGCCCTGGTCCTGACCTGCAGGGAGGAAGCTTCATTAGTAGTGAAACAGTATTACAGGAGGAGGAATTTGACGGATTTAAAGGAAAGAGAAAAAAATAAGAGAAACTTCCCGGTCGATAGCCATATTATTGTTACCATTAGAGTTACTCTAAAAGTAAGGAGAGAAATTCACGGCTCACGTGTGTATATAACGTTATATTTATCTCTAAAGTAATGGACTACGCTCCCAAGCGTTCCACTGCTCCCAAAGGACTGATTTTTTTCACATTTAATTTCAAATAGAGAGAGAGAGAGAGAGAAAGGAAATGAGAGGCAGAAAGAAGAGAGACACCACAAAGCTTCCACTGGTGCCGGAACTCTCAAATGGTGCTGGGGGCTCAAACCCCAGTAAATACACATGAAAAACTGTGCTTACTGCCAGGTAAGCTATTCAGGATTCTACGGTGTCACAAGAATTAGTTCTTCTTTTTTTCTCCCCAGTTCCAGGCCCTGCTTCTCAGGGTTGCCTGCAAAATGACTGCCAGTTTACCTAGGGATCATATCCTTAGGCTGTGCCATCCTCAGGTTGCCCCATCATTTACTGTGATTGGTCCATCTCAGATCACAGGAGAGTTGAATCTAGTTAATGTGTTCTACCCTTAGGACCTAGGAGTGGATTGAATTCTAAACAATTCTGAACTGTAACAGCTGACTTTTGAGACACTAACCAAATAGGTAAACAAAAAACATTATTTATAGACATTCATTCCATCAGAAAAAGATGATATGTTCAAATCAGTCTGGGTGTCTTTCATTGCCTTCTGAGTGTGACGTCAACACTGACATGGGTTACTTAGGAAATCCCAAACATTTCACTCTCAAGCTGCCTTGGAGCTACTGCATAGAGTCCTGTTCTGTCTCTGATAGCACTGGAATGCATGATCCCTGCACCTTCCTGGACTTTTAGACTACAGAGGAAGGAGTTTCTGACGTCAGCAGGACCTGGGAGAGAACCATAAATAAGGCTATTGGTGCAAAGCTCTGTGGATGAAGTTCAACACCTTGAATTGGATGGGAAAGGAGCAGGAGCGGAGAGCAGCTAAGAGAACACAGGTGTGGCGTATCCAGAGCACCCACAGTCTTAAGTCCACAGGTAGCTACATTCTATTTCAGCTGCCTTCCCTGGGTGGTCCAGTGAACAAAGCTTCCTGTCATAAAGTTATCGCTCACTACAGGGCAAGTGTATTGTGAATGCCAGGTTCAAAACAGTTCATTGAAAACTTCTTGGTTAAGTAATTAAATCAGGCTGAGCTTTGGGAAATCCTCCAGGAGAGAACTCATTTTGAGAACAGCTTTCCAATTTACGTGTTTCGTACATCAAGGGTTTAGTTCTGAAAACTCACACACACACACACACACACACACACACACACACACACACACACACACACCACTAATTGTAGGATTAAACAGTAAAACTGAGGTCAGGGCTAGACCACAGGAGAAGGGGATTGACTTAAAGAAAAATAGATACTTTGTCTCCCAAACCATCTGTTTATTGAATCCTTCTGCTACTTGTACCTCCAGATTCAGAGCTATAGTAGAAGGTCTCAGGTGACGTTTTCTTCAGCTTTTTTTCTTTATTGGACAAACCCCTGCCCTAACTCCACATAAAGAAAAGGCAAGTAGATTTTTATCATCTGTCACCCTGATAAAGCAAAACAACAAACTCATTCTTCCTGGAGATATATAAAATCATTACAGATGGAACATCTACAGTCTAGCCTTTGCCTCAGGTCAGGTGACCAGAAAGGATGATCAAAGTTCCTTTCAAATCTGTAGTTCAATGTGTTTGTCAACTATGTGATTGGGTTTTTTTGTTTGTTTGTCTTGTTTGTTTGTTTATCTTGTTTGAAGAAACTGCCTTCATGGTGTTTGTATCAATCTGTGGTAATTCCGCTATAACAAAAATGTCACAATTTTAGTGGCATAAAAGAACACAATTTTATTCTCTTAGAATTCTGGAGAACAGAAGTTAAAGAATTGTTTTCCAAAGTTAACATCAAGGTGTTGGAAGGACTGTTACCTTCCAGAGGCTCTGAAGAAAAAACTAGTTTCCTTGACTTTTATCTTCCCCCCCCCCTCCAAGGTTATCACTAGGGCTGGGTGCCAGCACTACTAATCCACTGCTCCTGGTGGTCATTTTTCCTTTTTGTTTTTTTAACAGGATAAAACAGAAATAAATTAAGAGAGAAGGGAATAATGGGGGGGAGAGAAAGATAGACACCTGAAGACTGGCTTCACTGCTTGTGAGGCTTCTCCCTGAAGGTGGGGAGCTGGGGTTTCAAACCCGGATACTTGAGCAGGTCCTTGTGCTTCATACTACGTGCATTTAACTGGGTGTGCCACTGTCACTCCCCCTACCACCACCCCACCCCTTGACTTTTCAGTTTCCTATGACCACCTGTTTTGCTTGGCTTGGAATGATCCGCAGTGTAAGATTCACCTACATGAGTGTAGCACTGCTGACTGGTGAGCTATCTGAGGAAATTAAGAGGCCAGTGGTTCCTTGGATATAAAAGTTTCCTGCCTAAAACCCAGATTTCCAAACTGGAAGCTTTTTAGCTGAAGTCTGAATATCCCAGGACATTGATGAGAAACACTTTTATTTGGATGTTTAAATGTATCTTAAAAGTAATCTCCCAGAGGCAGGGCTACAGAGCAGCAGCAACTGTGTTTCTCTCCTCTCCTCTCCTCTCCCCGGTAAACTAGGAATACCAAAGGAGATCACCTGGTACTGCAACAAGGCAGGACTGGAACACTTCAGAACCCAACAAATCACCGGTGAGTGCAAACACGTGTGGCTCATGGACAGCGAGGAGCCTAGGGAGAGATTAAGTGGCTTGTAACAGTCCGGCAGTTTACCGGTTGAGGCACCACTTCCAGTCTGTTTTACCAACAAAAAGACTACTACAGGGAGGAGAGGACTCCCCTAAGATTCACCAAAGGCAACTGTGAGTCTCCATTGCTACTTCCCTCAGAGACTGGAGCAGCAGGGGGGAGGCCCTGTGCTGACACCGGGGACAGAGAACTGACTGGGAAACTCAGCAGAACATCTACACCTTGGTGGCCTAGCGGTGGGGCTGTGTGGTGGGAGCCTTTGTTGTTCTCCTGATGAGAACATAGTAAATAGTTGCCTCAGAACCTACAGACGATAAACAGGACTTGTTTAGATACTCACAGGGCCCAGCAGTGCTGCCAAGCTTGGCAGAAAAGCTGAATTGAGCCTGGAGATTTCGATCCTTGGGGTGTGAGAGTCTCTTTGCATAACCACTGTGCTATCTCTTCCACACCCTGTTTTATCTCTTGGTCAGGAGTCAGTGATTAAGTTAAGAAACCTACTTATAGTTTAAAAGCCCTCAGCTCCCATAGCCTACAGGGAAGAAAAAGAACAAAAGAGGAATTTAAGCCACTGTGCTCCAACTCAGGGATTAAAATAATATTGAAACAACTGTCAATTTCCACAATTGTGAACCCTTTAATTACCTTACTTAGACACAAGTCAATCCAGGCAAGAGTGATCAGTAATTTGAAAAGTACTGAGAGAGGGACCTCATAACATACTATATAGAATGGTTAAACCAACAAGAAGAAATAATGGAGAAATGAACCAGGACAAGAGTCCAGCTAAAATCCCCCCAAAGGTTAAGGAAATAAACACAGGAGTGAGTAAAAGAGTGAAAGAATTGTCATCAGAAATGCAGAAACAACTAATAAGACAATGGAAGAAAACACTATCTCAAGGTTATTAGAGAGCTGAAAGCTGAAATAGCTGAGCTAAGAACACAACTAGTTGAATAAGCTAAAACAGTATCAGAACAGGGTAACAAAATAGATGAACTCCAGAAAACAGTAGAGGGCAGAGAGAATAGAATAAATAAGGCTGAAGACAGAATTAGCAAGATCGAGGAAGAATTAGAGGCAACTAAAAAAGAAGTAAGAGATCTCAAAAAGAGATTAAGAGATACTGAAAACAACAACAGAGACCTATGTGATGACTTCAAAAGAAATAATATACGCATTATTGGCTTACCAGAGGAAGAAAGAAGGAGGGGAAGAAAGCATTCTTCAGGACATAATAGCTGAGAAATTCTCTAGTCTAGACAACATCAAAGACATAAAAGTCCAAGAAACCCAGAGGGTCGCAAACAGAATTAACCCAGATTTAAAGACACCAAGACACATCATACTTAGAATGGAAAGGAATAAGGATAAAGAAAGGATCGTGGGGGATGCAAGAGAAAAACAAAGAGTCACCCACAGAAGAAAACCCATAAGATTAGCAGCAGACTTCTCCACACAAACACTACAGGCCAGAAGAGAATGACAAGATATCTGTTGAGTACTCAATGAGAAAGGCTTTCAACCAAGACAACTGTATCCTGCTAGACTATCATTCAGACTAGATGGAGGCATAAAAACCTTCTTAGACAAGCAGCAGTTGAAAGAACCAACTATCACCAAACCTGCCCTAAAAGAAGTTCTGAAAGGTCTCCTATAAAGTCAGATTACCATAATCATATATTAGAACACTCTAAAAATCTACAAGAATGGCATTAAAATATCTTCAATCTTTGATATCAATAAATGTCAATGGCCTGAATTCACTGATTAAAAGGCACAGAGTAGGAAGATAGATCAGAAAATACAACCCAACAATATGCTGTCTACAGAAAACCCACCTAACTCAACAAGACAAGCACAGACTCAAAGTGAAAGGATGGAAAACTACCATACAAGCCAATGGCCCACAAAAAGGGGCAGGAACAGGTATTTGCATATCTGAAACAATAGACTTTAAAATAAATAAAATTTAAAAAGACATGGATGGACATTAATTAATACTCAGAGGATCAGTCAATCAAGAGGACTAAACAATTATTAACATCTATGCACACAATGAGAAGCCTTCTAAATACACCAAACATACTGAAAGAGCTACAGCAATATATTAACAGCAACACAGTCATAGTAGGAGATTCAAAACCCCACTCTCTCAACTTGACAGATAATCCAGGCAGAAAAATCAATAAATAAATCACAGAGCTAAATGAGGAGATAGATAAAATAGAACTATTGGACATTTTCAGAGTCATTCATTCCAATAAACTGGAATACACATTCTAATCAAGTCCACATGGGTAATTCTCAAGGATAGACCATATGTTAGGCCATAAAGACAGCATCAGCAAATTCAAAGCACAGAAATCATCCCAAGCATCTTCTCAGACCACAGTGGAAATAAACTGACACTTAACAATCAACAAAAAGATTAGTAATAGCCCCAAAATGTGGAAGCTCAACAGTACACTACTTAACAACTACTGGGTCAAAGAGGAAATCAAGGAAGAAATCAAAATGTTTCCAGAGTTCAAAGAAAATGAAGACACAAGCTATCAAAATATTTGGGACACAGCTAAGGCAGTACTGAGACAGAAGTTCATAGCCATACAAGCACACATTAGGAATCAAGGAAAGCACAAATAAACAACCTGACTGCACATCTTAAAGACCTAGAAGAAGAAGAACAAAGGAACTCTAAAGTAACCAGAAGGACAGAAATAACTAAAGTTGTTGGGAACATGTGTGAGCCTGATAGAGCTTAGGGAGAACCACCCCCATCTTTGGATGGAGGTCTGAGAAGATAACCTCTTGGTAAGTCTCTCTCAACCGAGGTGAGCATAAGGGGGGAAACTCAGACTTGGTTCTTTCCTTCTTGACTCTCAGGCCCACAGATACCCCAGTACTTCCCTCCATTAACTGCAGGCCACATGGCCGCAGATTCACTCATTCAAAGTCACCTTCTGATCACAGAAGAACACACCTTATCACACACTTCATCACACACCTCAGACCCCAGACAAGAGAAATGCCAAACTATATGGCCTTTTGATATTCATCTTCTCTCTGTCTCACCCTACGGGTTTAACCCCTATGCTTCTCTCAAATACCTTTGGATAATTAAGTTGCTTGTGTTATGGAAAATAACTGTCTTGTATCTCATCAATTCCTGTCATACCAACCCCCTACCTTAGGGGCATGCTGACTGTTAAGAAACCTGTAATTTCTGTCATATTGCAACAATAATTACCTCCATTGCTTTTCTATTTAACTCATGTCCACTTTGCCAATAAACGGACTCTAGGATTCTGGGACTCTAAGGACTCAGTTTCTAGATTCACGCTAAGAGTCCCCTGGTGTCTTTTACTTCGTGTCACCCCTGTCGTGAGCGAGAAAGAACCAGCCCGTTACCTTTCCCCTGGAGGACACCATGCCGGAGAAGGAGAGAGACACCCCGAAATAAAGTTAGGGCAGAAATCATTAACATTGAAAATAAGAAAACCATACAAAAGATCAACGAAAGTAAATGTTGGTTCTTTGAAAGAGTGAACAAAATTAACAGACCTTTAGCCAGACTCACAAAACAAAAAAGGGAGAAGACACACATAAATCAGATCATAAATGAAAGAGGAGCTATCACAACAGACACCACAGAAATTCAACATATCATGCGAGGCTTCTATGAACAACTCTATGCCACCAAGCTAGAGAACCTGGAAGAAATGGATGATTTCCTAGATACCTACAAACTTCCAAAATTAAGTAAAGAGGAACTAGAAAATATAACAGGCCTATCACAGCTAATGAAATTGAAACAGTTATCAAAAACCTTCCCAAGAATAAAAGTCCTGGATCAGATGGTTTTACAAATGAATTCTACAAAACCTTCAAAGAAGAATTAATACCTCTACTTTTCAGTCTTCCAGAAGATTGAAGACACTAGAATACTCCCTTCCAGCTTCTATGAAGCCAGCATCACTCTGTTACCAAAAGCGGACAGGGACACCATCAAAAAAGAAAACTACAGACCAATATCTCTGATGAACATAGATGTGAAAATATTGAACAAAATTCTAGTCAACTGGATACAGTAGAATATTAAAAAGATTGTTCATCATGATCAAGTGAGGTTTTATCCCAGGGATGCAAGGTTGGTTTAATATACGTAAATCAATCAAAGTGATCCACCACATCAATAAAAGCAAGACCAAAAGCCACATGGTCATAACAATAGATGTAGAGAAAGCCTTTGACAAAATGCAATATCCCTTTATGATCAAAGCACTACAAAAATTGTGAATATATGGAAAATTCCTGAAGATAGTGGAGTCTATATATAGCAAACCTAAAGCCAACATCATACTCAATGGTGAAAAACTGGAAACATTTCCCCTCAGATCAGGTACTAGACAGGGCTGTCCACTATAACCATTACTATTCAACATAGTGTTGGAAGTTCTTGCCACAGCAATGAGACAGGAGCAAGGAATTAAAGGCCTACTGATTGGAAGAGAAGAAGTCAAACTCTCCCTATTTGCAGATGACATGATAGTATACATGGGAAAACCTAAGGAATCCAGCAAGAAGCTTTTGGAAATCATCAGGCAATACAGTAAGGTGTCAGGCTACAAAATTAACATACAAAAACAGTGGCATCCCTCTATGCAAACACTAAGTTAGAAGAAGATGAAATCCAGAAATAAATTCCTTTTACTATAGCAACAAAAACAATAAATTATCTAGGACTAAGCCTAACCAAAGAAGTGAAACACATGTATACTGAAAATAATGAGTTACTACTCAAGGAAATTGAAAAAGACACAAAGAAGTGGAAAGATAGTCCATGTTCATGGGTTGGAAGAATTAACATCATCAAAATGAATATCCTACCCAGAGCCATCTACAAATTGAAGGCTATCCCCATCAAGATCCCAAGCACATTTTTTAGAAGAATAGAACAAATGATGTTTCTCTGGAACCAGAAAAGACCTAGAATTGCCAAAACAATCTTGAAAAGAAAGTACAGAACTGGGGGCATCACACTCCCAGATCTCAAATTGTATTATAGGGCCATTGTCATCGAAACTGCTTGGTACTGGAACATGACACACTGAGCAGTGGAATAGAATTGAGAGCCCAGAAGTAAGCCCCCACACCTATGTATTCTAAACTTTGACAAAAATGACCAAACTATTAAATAGGGAAAACAGAGTCTCTTCAACAAATGGTGTTGGAAACAATGGGTTGAAACATGCAGAAGAATGAAACTGAACCACTATATTTCAAATATTGGCAAAAATATTGGCAAAACTCTTTTCCGTATAATTTTAAAGACATCTTCAATGAAACAAATCCAATTACAGAGAAAACTAAGGCAAGTACAAACCTATGTAACTCCATCAAATGAAAAATCTCCTGCACAGCAAAAGAAACCTCTACCTAAACCAAGAGACCCCTCACAGAATGGGAGAAGATCTTTACATGCCATACATCAGACAAGAGGCTAATAACCAAAATATATAAAAATCTTGCCAAACTCAACAACAAGAAAACAAATAAACCCATCCAAAAATGGGGAGAGGACATGGACAGAATATTCACCACAGAAGAGATCCAAAAGGCTGAGAAACACATGAAAAAATGCTCCAAGTCTTTGATTGTCAGAGAAATGCAAATAAAGACAACAATGAGATAGATACTACTTCACTGCTGTGAGAATGTCATACATCAGAAACATACATACATCAGGTAACAGCAGCAAATGCTGGAGAGGTTTTGGGGTCAAAGGAATCCTTCTGCACTGCTGGTGGGAATGTCAATTGGTCCAGCTTCTGTGGAGAACAGTCTAGTGAACTCTCAGAAGGCTAGAAATGGACCTACCCTATGATTCTGCAATTCCTCTCCTGGGGATATAGCCTAGGGAACCCAACACACCCATTCAAAAAGGTCTGTGTACAGATATGTTCTTAGCAGCACAATTTGTAATAGCCAAAACCTGGAAGCAACCCAGGTGTCCAACAACAGATGAGTGGCTGAGCAAGCTGTGGTATCTATACACAATGGAATACTACTCAGCTGTTAAAAACGGTGACTTTTACTGTTTTCAGCCCATCTTGGATGGAGCTTGAAGAAATCATGTTAAGTGAAATAAGTCAGAAACAGAAGGATGAATATGGGATGATCTCACTCTCAGGCAGAAGTTGAAAAACAAGATCAGAAGAGAAAACACAAGGAGAACCTGAAGTAGAATTGGTGTTTTGCACCAAAGTAAAAGACTCTGGGTTGGATGGGGGGGGTGGAGAATACAGGTCCAAAAAGGATGACAGAGGACCTAGTGGGGGTTGTATTGTTATGTGGAAAATTGGGAAATGTTATGCATGTACAAACTATTGTATTTACTGTCAAATGTAAAACATTAATTCCCCAATAAAGAAATTTTTTTAAAAAGTCATCTCCCCATTAAAACAACAAGGGCAACAAAAGGGAATAAATAAATAAAATAAAAATATATTAAAAAAAAAAAGTCATCTCCCAATCAAGAAGTCTGTGGAAAATATGCTTTGATCTAGCCTGATGTAAAGTTCTAACTTGTGTCCAAAGCTCATTCATTAATTTGACACTTTTTGCTTTGCAGGAGCTCAACTTTAAAATGTCTTTGAGCTTCCCCCTTTTCTCCTTTTTAAAAAATATTTTATATATTTGTTTTATTTATCTGATGAGAGATAGAGAGAAATCTAGAGGGAAGGAAAAGACAGAAGGAACAAGAAAGAGAGACACCTGCATGACTGCTGCACCACTTGCAAAGCTTTCCCCCTGCATGTGAGGGCTGGGGTCTTGAATCTAGATCCTTACATATTATAACGTGTGACTAAACCAGGTGCACCACACCCAGCCCCGAGTCTTTTTTTTTTATTATTTTTATTTATAAAAAGGAAACACTGACAAAACCATAGGATAAGAGGGTACAACTCCGCACAATTCCCACCACCAGAACTCCGTATCCCATCCCTTTCCCTGATAGCTTTCCTATTCTTTATCCCTCTGGGAGTATGGACCCAGGTGATTGTGGGATGCAGAAGGTGGAAGGTCTGGCTTCTGTAATTGCTTCCCTGCTGAACATGGGCGTTGACAGGTCGATCTATACTCCCAGCCTGTCTCTTTCTTTTCCCTGGTTTGGCGGGGCTCTGGGGAAGCAGGACTCGAGGACACATTGGTAGGTTCTTCTGCCCAGGGATGTCTGGTTGACATCATGGTAGCATCTGGAACGTGGTGGCTGAAAGTCTGAAAAATAATTAACATATAAAGCCAAACACATTGTTAACCACTGAGTCTTTTTTATTCTCCCTGAAGTAAACTTGGGGGTAATTATCAATGAATGGGAAAGAGCCCACAAAAGAAAACCCCTTTTCACAAAAGTTGCTGCTGTGGAGTCAACAGAGTAAGTTCAGGAGAAAAATAAATAGCTTTCCATCGAACTGGTGATATTTATGGAAAAAGTAAAGGAACTTCCTTTTTGCCCTCAGTGAAAAGAAGAAAAATTAGAGCTTTGGGAGGGAAAGATACAGCTTATAGATGATGTTTTTAGAAATTTTCAGAGAAAGGGGAGAACTTCCAAATGTTTTTTTTTCTTTTTAAAAATATAAACAATTACTATTTTGTACTGTGAAAAAAAAGTGATATGTTCGTTTACAGGAAGTTTATCCCCTACAGTTGTAGAAAGTAAGGAAATGCAAATTTAAAATTTTTTTTCCTTTTGTTGCCCTTGTTTTTTATCGTTGTTGTAGTTATTATTGTTGTTGTTACTGATGTCATTGTTGTTGGATAGGACAGAGAGAAATGGAGAGAGGAAGGGAAGACAGAGAGGGGGAGAGAAAGATAGACACCTGCAAACCTGCTTCACTGCCTGTGAGGCGACTCCCCTGCAGGTGGGGAGCCGGGGGCTTGAACAGGGATCCTTGAGCCGGTCCTTGCGCTTTGCGCCACATGCGCTTATCCCGCTGTGCTACCGCCTGACTCCAAGGAAAATGCAAATTTTTACTGGGAAAAAAATTAATAAAAATTAAATTGTGGCAACTGACCTGGGGATCAATTCTTCCTCCTCTCATAATCTGGGAACCTGCTACTAGGTGTTACATGAAATGCAAACACAGTTCCCAGTATAAAAAGAGCTGACAACAGTATGCATGCAGTTTGTTGGTTACTGATTTTAAAATATATATATACTTATTTATATATTATTGGATAGTGACAGCCAGAAATTGAGAAAGGAGGGGGAGATAGAGTGGGAGAGAGACAGAGAGACACCTGCAGCCCTGCTTCACCACTCCTGAAGCGTCCCCCTGCAGGTAGGGACAATCTGTTGGTGTCTTGCAATGCCAGCTGTCATCATAGAACTGGCAGATGCAAGGCCATCTTTTGTTCTAGTACTGATGAAATATGTATTCAGTTACGTCTTTGGAGTACGATACATTCACTCACGTTCTCGGATGGATTTATTCTCCTGGTTTTTTTTTTATGTTTAATAGTATTTATTGGATAGAGACAAAGAGACATCAAGAGGTAAGTAGGCAGCATTGCTTCACCACTCATGAAGCTTCCCCTTTGCAGATGAGGAGTGGGGGCTTGACCTGGAATCCTGGAGCACTGTAATGTGTGTGCTCACGCAGGTGGACCACAGCCCAGCCCTCTGAATTCCTCATGTAGGAAACACTACAGCATTTCAACCAGTGACCTGAAACTGTTGAAGAAAAGTTGTCTTCACTTCACAGGTTAATGAATTCATGAAGGTGTGCATCTCATTGCTACATTTGGCCAGTGGAAATGCAACATTTCAGCAGTGCAATTTATTTTCCTTCGTGAACAGCAGATTAGAATAGACAGATGTGCTACAGCTCTGATTTTATTTCCAGGGGTCTACAGCGTGTTACTAGAGCAACAAGGATCTGTGATTGCTGGAGGTGTCAGTCAGTTCCAGTGATCTTTTACCATGAGCTCATGATAATTTATAATTACTACTTGCATGATCTTACATAATTACTTTTATAATTTATACTTCCTTTCTTAAGAGTAGTCTTAGGATACTTCTAAGACCAAGCACTTAACAGCATGTTTCATTGAAAATATTAGCTGCTCAGAAAAAAGGCACTGTCTTACATAAAGAGGTATAAAAGGATATTCTATTTTGATATCCTGTTCTATCTCAAAGCTACTACAGTCACAGTTTCCATATAACAATTCAACCCCCTCTAGGTCCTCTGTCAGCCTTTTTGGACCTGTATTCTCCTTTGGTGCAATATGCAATACGCCAATTCCAGTTCAGGTTCTACTTGTGTTTTCTCTTTATTGTTGATTCAAATGTGTTGTGTTTTTGATGATTTCTAGTAATTTTAACAGGTTTTAGAGGTCTCTATGTTATCATGAAATTTGCAAAGAGTAACAGTTTGATTTTTTTTTTTCATTTTCAATTTGGATTCCTTTTGTATCTCTTGCCTGACTACATTGGTGAGTTTTCCAGAACCATGTTGAATACAAGTGATGAAAGGAACAGTCACTAGCACATAATAAGTACTCCGCATATAGTTCTTGAATTAACTCTGACTAACCATAGTGGAAATGGTTTGGGGAGGTAGACACACAATATAGGTGAGTCTGAAAAAATCATTAAACTCAGCTGATGAACCACACACTCAAAAAGTACATAGTAGATGAATCAATTAAAATAAAGTTTTATAAAAGACAACATTAGTCTTAACCTATAATCGCAGAAAGCAAATTAGTGGATGCCAGAAGCTGGGGCACTGGGGCTGGGGTGTGCGGGGCACAGGAGAGCCCAGGAAAGGGCACAGGGAAATTTGTGGAGTGATTAAAAAAAAAAGTTCTTTACTTTGATGCTGACAATTGTACAGGTACATATATTTGTCAAAACTCTCAATTTTACACTTGAAGGGGACATGTTTATTGTGTGTGGGTTATACCTCAGTGAATTTGATTTTATGCCTTTCTGTTTGTAAAATTAGGATCATGTCCCATCAGCTTGAGAGAGAGGATAACTGTCCATGGAATGAATTTATGTTTGAGTAACAAGTTTCACAGTAGTTACAAATGAGAAAACAAATTACAAATAGTTGCCTGTAATTTAACCGTTATTTTGAGAGGACAAAATAAACTATCCTTTCCTCACAGTCTGTGTGAGGAGATGGGAGTATCTTTCAGAGGTATTAACCCTATGTGGCATGCCTTGAGTTTAGTTCTTCGATTTTTTTTTTTTTCTGAAGAAAGACTCACGTAGTTCTCTTTCTCGTGAAATAGAAAGTTTGACTGAATTTCTATAGATAAATCACCATATAAGAAAGGGAATTTAGAGAGAAGAGGAAGAGACACACTCTCACCCCCGTTCCTCCATGTCCCGTCAGAAAAGTCATAATGGGATTCAGTCTAGGAGACAGTGCAAGTTCATAACAGCACAGGTAGTAAACTAAACGTTCACGCTAATTAAGAAAACAGAAAACTTTTAATCCAACAATTTTCACAAATCTTGGTCCAAAAGTACATCTTCAGTAAAATGTATTGTTTCCTTTGATTTTTTTTTTTAAGCCAGCACACAACACTGCTTATGTCTTCCTAGAGATGATTCCAAGGATTAAATCTAAAACTTCAGGACTTCAGCTTTCCAGTGAAGTTTAAAAGTGAAGATTATTTGGGGGAGGGGTAAGTCCAACTGAGAAACACATACTTTGCCGTGTGTGAGGACCTGGCTTCTTAGACTTTGAACATCATTTGGAGCTCCACAAAAATGGGAAGCTTCATGAGAAGTGGAACAGTGTTGTGATGTCTCTCTCTTCCTCTATCTCTTTCTCTCTGTGTCTCTTACTTTCTATAAAATTTTGGGGGGAAAATAAAGGAGTCTACTGGAATGGAAATCTTGGCAACAAAATAATAATAATAAATATTTTAAATTAGATAGATATATAAACCCATGCATCACAGAAATCTTGGCAACAAAATAATAATAATAAATATTTTAAATTAGATAGATATATAAACGCATGCATCACAAAAATTATATTCACAAAAGCAGTGTCATGGGAACATAGCAAGATATTTTTACAGAACTTTCTGTCTTATTAAGAGATTAATGCTTCACAGTGTAATCACTGACATATGCAGACAATTTCATTATGCAAATTCATTATGCAAATCCATTATGCAAATCGATTTGCAAATTCATTATGCAATTTCATTATAGGCCCTCAGAGTTTTCTTCCTATCCTGCCTCTCCCTCCCTCCCAGAGTCCTTTGCTTTGATGCATTGCGCCATGTCCAACCCATGTTTCATTTCTACAGAACTTTAAACTGGTGATTCCATGAATACTCTGACTTCTAAGTGAACATTTTCTCTTTTTTAAGACTTTTTAAATATATATATATTTTTTTATGGCTCACATATTTCTTTTTATTATTATTTATTTCCCCTTTTGTTGCCTTTGTTTTTTATTGTTGTAGTTATTATTGTTGTTGATGTCATTGTTGTTGGATAGGACAGAGAGAAATGGAGAGAGGAGGGGAAAACAGAGGGGGAGAGAAAGACAGACACCTACAGACCTGCTTCACTGCTTGAGAAGCGACTCCCCTGCAGGTGGGGAGCCGGGGGCTCGAACCGGGATCCTTATGCCAGTCCTTGCGCTTTGTGCCACCTGCACTTAACCTGCTGTGCTACCACCTGACCCCCAACATTTTCTCTATAAATTCATCTATAAAGAAAATAACATCGTCATGACAATAGAGCGGCAGTGAGGATAAATCCCAGCAAAGTATGCTAAGCAAAGAAGCCAGTCTACAAATGTTTCTTACTATATGGCTAGCTTTTTCTAACATTCTTGCAGTGGCAAAATTATTACTATAGAGCAAGCAGATCTGGGGTCTAGAGTGGTTAGGGTGGGCGCGAGGAATCACATCATTGCAAGACTGGCCAGCTCCTCATGGGGCGCGAGCGCTTCCACACTATGATCATCCTCTCTGGCATTATGCTATTCCACTGCAGAATACTGTGCCCCAGTATGGTTCTGTAGCCCCCATGTCCACTTGGTCGATTCCAAATTATATTCCTCCATGAGGATCATTTCTGGAACCATCCGTTCCACCCCGGTTCCATGGCTGCCAGTTCTTAGCAACATCGCCCCGCCAGATATTCGTCGGGATGCGGCATCATCTAAGTTCATTTCCCACGTCTATGCTCGACCGGACCTGCCAATATACGCGGATATCTTCGCCCACCCTGTCCAACGCTTGACGTCTCGTCCCCCAATCTGGTCCCCTACACCTACACTGAACTTCTCTGTTCCAGTCTCTTGGAAACAGAGTTGGCAGTCAGCTGAGGTCAAGAACAAACACCTCATCACAGACCCCTGCGAGCGTCCACCCGGCTTTGGCCTGGCACGTTATGATCGGGCCCTCCTCAATCGCTATGGAACAGGCCATGGCCGGTGCGCCGCTATATTCCATCGCTGGGGAGCCAGAGACGACCCGAACTGCCCCTGCGGCTCCAGACAGACTATGACCCACATAGTCAACGACTGCCACCTCTCCAGATTCAAAGGAGGCCTCGAAACTTTACATCAGGCTCAACCTGAAGCTGTTGACTGGCTACAGAAGAAGGGTAAATGCTAGAAGAAGAAGAGTGGTTAGGGAGGTGGGTGGGAGCAAGAGGGAAGTGGGCAAGACTAGGAACAGCAAGCAGGAGCCTTGAGGTAGACATCGTTTGCATCTTGACTGCATCAGTGTCAGCAGCCTGACTGGATCCAGTTCCATCGTTTTATGAAGGGCTACAGTAGAGGGATCTGGGTAAGTGGCACTAGGGATCAGGCTATACTATTTCTCACAATTGCACTTAAATATACAGGTATCTCAACATCTGTTTGATCTTAATAAAGTGAACCAATTATTTAGCTATTTGGAGAAAAATGAAGCTAATTCCCTATTTCATTACAGACATTAAAATGTATTCCAGGGTGAAGAGTTAACTATAAAAGCAAGTCATCGTAATGATTCATTGATCAACTACTACGTGTCAGATAAATTTATATAGGCACTTTTCTTTTAATGGCTCTGACACACTCATGAGAGAGGTATTGCTATCGCATTTGACTCAAGAGGAAAATTAGGTGATTTCCTATATTCACACATCAAAAAAAAAAAGAAAGAAAGAAAAATCGTTATAGAGAAAAGAAACACACAACACTGTGTTAGCAAAGACCTACATGAAGAAGATTTTAAGCATTTTGATTTTCTCTTCTATATTTATGTACTAGTTTGTGATGACACTACTAATGTTTTGTATTTTTACTGCTGTGTAAATTTAGTTACAATTACAGCATGTTATCTTTGTTAGGGATAAAGAATAAGCTAGCAGAGATGTATGGCTCACAATACAAGAAAAAAATCCAGTTTAGTATAAGCTATGTTTTAATAACTGAATCTAATTACAAGGGAGACTTGAGCATTAATAATGTTTAAAGATGTTAAAATAACAATTAGCAATTACAAAAGAGAAACTTGGCAACACTGAGGAAATGACTGAGTGGAATAGACACAACATTTTTGAAAGGTGGATTTTATAATTACTAATTACTTTTAGGCTTATTTCTACTAAATTGAAGGTAGTTCTGAGGCCACTTAGAGTCAACCCATAAGCTATTAGGCAAAGGGCACACACACAGTCCCTGAATTTGATTATGGTTGTGAGGATAGGAAGGAAGCACAGAGATCAGAGAAGCTAGGAAGGAAACACATAAAACTCGGTGCTTCACTAGCAATGAACAATGGGCAAAGGAAAGCCAATGTGTGATGTCACAGGAAAAAACGTAACATTGGTCACAGTCTTGACCTTGGCTCTGCCATGGTCCCAGTATGGATTCTCAAGACAGTCCTTTAATGTTCAATTGGCTTCATTTTACTAATCCTTATAATGAATGAGGTGTTTTATAGCTTCTTTTTATTTATTTATGTATATTTTAACCAGACCACCACTCAGCTCTGGTCTATGGTGGTGCAGGGTATTGAACCTGGGACTTTGGAGCCTCAGGCATGAGAGTCTGTGTGTCTGCATAGCCCTTATGCTATCTACCCCCCACTTTATAACTTCTTTAACCCCTCCCAGACAGAGCACTTTGAGACTAGAACCAGAATAACAATGGCATAAATTCCCAGAGACTGGAATTAAAGCTTGGATACGCGGCTGTGTGAACGTCAACAAATTGCTGAACTATGATTTGTGTTCATGTTCATTTTAAAAATGAGATTAACAAGAATAGTACCAATCTCACAGAGTCGTCCCCCAAGGACCTGTGAAGCAATGTCTGAGAATAAAGTCTCCACAGATCTGAGCAATGAATAAGGAAGACATCTCCACTTGGAATTGACGATAACTCTGCCAGTGTCTCAGCACAAGGACACACTAGGCACAAAAATTTTGTCATAAAAAGCAGCTTCTATCAGCTCTCAGAATAACAATATGCTATTGGGAAAAATGTTGGGGTTTTTTAAAAATATTTATTTATTCCTTTTTGTTGCCCTTCTTTTATTGTTACAGTTATTGTTGTTGTTATTGATGTCGTCATTGTTGGATAAGACAGAAATGAAGAGAGGAGGGGAAGACAGAGAGGAGAAGAGAAAGACAGACACCTGCAGACCTGCTTCACCACCTGTGAAGCGACTCCCCTGCAGGTGGGGAGCCAGGGGCTCCTTACGCCGGTCCTTGTGCTTTGCGCTAAGTGCACTTCACCCGCTGTGCTACCGCCGGACTCCCTGAAATGTTGGGTTTTTATAGGGATATGACACATAGATATCTGGGATTCCGGTGATTGAATCATCATGTCTGAGGAATTCTAGCTTTCAGGTGCTACTTTCTGCAAAGTGTGCCAGTAGTCACATCCACTTTCTAGTCCTCCACTAGCATGTCTTAATATTTGTCATAGGTAATACCCTAAAGCAGCACGACAGAAAGATCTGAGTCATTCTGATCCAGCAGCTGTAACTGTCAAAAACAAACCGCTGAGAACAGTGGCTGCCCCTATGCCAACGGAAGGGAGTCGTGTCTGTCTTGCTTCTTACTATCACTTGTTGGGAGAGTGGAAGGAAGAACAGGGGGAAGCAGAAAATTTATTCTTGCACATTGATGACTTCCATGCCCAAGCCTGTCCTCACCGGAATCTCTCAGCAGAAGGAGCGATTCAAGTACTGATTTTCAATAAAAACTATGGTAGCTATTTGCCTGAGATTAAAGAAGCAGTATTAATATGTATGTATTAAAAATAATAGGAAACTTTTATATAAGATATGTAATAAGGCCAGGGAGACAGTATAGTAATAGCAAGTGGTTCATGCCATGAGGTAGCAGCACAGTGGATAAAGTCGTAGATTCTCAAGAATGAAGTCCTGGGTTCAGTCCCTGGCAGTGTATATACAAGAATGATGTCTGGTTCTTTCTCTCTTTCCTCCTGTCTTTCTCATTAATACATAAATAAAATATTTTTTTAAAAAGTATAGTAATAGCATGCCTGAGACCCTAGAGATTCCAGGTATAGTCTTGGCACCACCATATGCCAGATTTCAGCAGTGCACTAGCCTCTTTCTCTCTCTCTCTCTCTCTCTCTCTCTCTCTCTCTCTCTCTCTCTCTCCCTGGAAAACAGATAAATTGTTCTAAAATATAGAGAAACTTTTGTTATTACCTAAGATCAATTTAATGATTTTTGTAAAATTTGCTATTTCAGAACCAGCTTTCAAATTCAGCTTCCATGAGACAGCTTGTATCGACACTGTCTAGCCACCATTTCTTTCCAGTCAAAAAGTCACCATAACTAACTTGAAGTTCCTTCCACTGCCTTGTAAAGGTTACCAAAATTGTTGGTTTGGGAAACTCCCAGAATGAAAAGAAGAAATGGCGCCCGATCCCCTGTTCTCCCCAGTGACTGTACTGTCTACGTGTCTACATTCCTACCACAAGAGCACAATATTTCCCTTCCTGCTAAATTCTTACCAACACTTGCTAGGACTTGTCTTTTTTACTAAGAGTCATTCTGGTCTGAGAAAAGATCTCACTGTAATTTTCCTTCTCCTGATGATCAGTAATATTGAGTACTTCTTCACATAACTGTGGCTCACCTGTATGTGTTCCTTGTAAAAAATATTTATTCAGGGGAGTCGGGCGGTAGCACAGTGGGTTAAGCACAGATGGTACAAAGCACAAGGAACAGAGTAAGGATCTCGGTTCAAGCCCCGGGCTCCCCACCTGCAGGGGGGTCACTTCACAGGCGGTGAAGCAGGTCTGCAGGTGTCTGTCTTTCTCTCCCCCTCTCTGTCTTCCTCTCCTCTTTCCATTTCTCTCTGTCCTATCCAACGACAAGGACATCAGTAACAACAACAATAATAACTACAACAGTAAAACAACAAGGGCAACAAAAGGGAATAAATAAATACTTAAAAAAAACATATTAAACTATATATATTTATTCAGATCTTTTGACAGTTTTTAATTAGATGGTTTATTTTACTGCCACTGAAATATGAGTTCTTTACATATTTGCATATGAGCTGCTAACTGGAAAATACTTTATCTGGTAATTTTCCATTTCATGTTACTAATAATGTCCTTTACCTGTAGAAAAATTTTAATTTTATGTAGTCTTACCTATTTATGTTTACCTTTCATCCTTCTGTCAATAAAAAAATTAACGCAAATAAAATAACATAAAACCTCAATAAGTGTGCCATCATTTTCTTTTTTTAATGTTTTTTAGAAATTAATTTTTAAATATTTATTTATTTATTCCCTTTTGTTGCCCTTGTTTTATTGTTGTAGTTATTGTTGTTATTGTTACTGATGCCATCATTATTGGATAGGACAGAGAGAAATGGAGAGAGGAGGGGAAGACAGAGAGGGGGAGAGAAAGACAGACACCTGCAGACCTGCTTCACCGCCTGTGAAGCCACTCCACTGCAGGTGGGGAGCCAGAGCCTTGAACCAGGATCCTTATGCCGGTCCTTGCGTTTTGCGCCACAGGCGCTTAACCCGCTGTGCTACAGCCCGGCTCCCGTGCCATCATTTTCTTAGGAGTGTCATTTCTTGTGTTCAGATTTCTACATCTACTTTGAGTTAGTTCTGGGGTATGGCAGAACACTGTGGCCCAGTTTCATTATTTTTCTTGTTTTTGTCTAGTTTTCTCAACACTATTTATGAAAGAGATGATTCTTTCTCCACTGCAGAAGTCAATTAACCACATAGTCGTGAGTTTGCTTCTGAGTCACCTAGTCTGTTCCATTGCTATGTATGTTTTTATGTCTTATCATGCTGTTCATGTGTGTGTGTGTGTTTGTGTGTGTGTGTTTATGTGTGTGTATGTCAGAATAAGTAAGCAAGCTTTTTTCATCCACATTTCTTAGTATGATTTTAAAATGTTAAAATGAAATTTCATATTGATTACATATCCACATATAGTAGATGTATAGGTGGATATGTAACTTTCTTGATTAACCTTTGTGGTTTTGTTAATGAATAACCTTCCCCTTGGAAACTGCAATTGGGTTTTTTTTTATTGTTGTTGTTATTGATGTCATTGTTGTTGGATAGGACAGAGAGAAATGGAGGAGGGGAAGACAGAGAGGGGGAGAGTAAGAAGACACCTACAGACCTGCCTCACCGCTTGTGAAGTGACTCTCCTGCAGGTGGAGAGCCAGGGGCTTGAACCGGGATCTTTATTCTGGTCCTTGCGCTTTGCGCCATGTTCACTTAAGCCGCTGTGCTACCTCCCGACTCCTTTGCAATTGGATTTAATATCACAGTTCAGTTTCCAGATTTAGATTATCTGACTATATCTGAGTCCTTTTAAACCTGAGGTGCATCGTGGTACTTCAGTTCATAGCTCTCTCCCCTCTAGAATAAATTTATTTCTTCTCTTTCTTTCCCAGGCTATCTCACTCGTACTCAGACATCGTTCTTTAGTGTCTCAGGGTATCAACAGTCTTGCTGAAACAACACAGGTTAATTCTCTCTTCCCTAAGCATCTCTCCAATCTCCTGAAGGACTATCCTCTGGATACTGTTACCATCTCTCCAATCTCCTAAGGGACTATCCTCTGGATACTGTTAGCATCTCTCCAATCTCCTGAAGGACTATCCTCTGGATACTGTTACCATCTCTCCAATCTCCTGAAAGACTATCCTCTGGATACTGTTAGCATCTCTCCAATCTCCTGAAGGACTATCCTCTGGATACTGTTAGCATCTCTCCAATCTCCTGAAGGACTATCCTCTGGATACTGTTAGCATCTCTCCAATCTCCTGAAGGACTATCCTCTGGATACTGTTACCATCTCTCCAATCTCCTGAAAGACTATCCTCTGGATACTGTTAGCATCTCTCCAATCTCCTGAAGGACTATCCTCTGGATACTGTTACCATCTCTCCAATCTCCTGAAAGACTATCCTCTGGATACTGTTAGCATCTCTCCAATCTCCTGAAGGACTATCCTCTGGATACTGTTAGCATCCTTCACCCTCTGGGAGGATCTTCTGACAAAGTC
>NW_026647495.1:0-46016 GCF_950295315.1 Erinaceus europaeus | reverse complement strand
CATCACTTCTACCCCATCCAAGGTGGCAAAGGGTAGTGAGAATGTATCTATATGCCCAGTAAATGCTACACACCTTAATAACGCTATAATTGATACCATGAAGCTTTAGTATTGCCCTATTAAGTCAGCCAGCTAGCGATCTAAAGACATATTAGGAAATTATCCTATTCTAGGTACTCTTTTAGAGCATGGGTACATTAGGGAATGAGTGGTCCAACTTAAAAATGAAAATAACAGCATTTTGAAAGCATTGTTAAAAGAGGAGCATGGTGGTGTATATAGGAGGAATGAGAGAAGGAAGGAGGCTTGGATTTACGGAACCTTAATCTTTGGGATTCTTATTTGTAGTGTAGATTACGGAAACCGAAAGTTATATGGTCATAGTGTATAGAACCTGTAAATGGGGAGCCGGGTGGTAGCGCAGCAGGTTAAGCGCATGTGGCGCAAAGCGCAAGGACCCGCATAAGGATCGTGGTTCAAGTCCTCGGCTCCCCACCTGTAGGAGATTTGCTTCACAGGCAGTGAAGCAGGTCTGAAGGTGTCTATCTTCTCTCCCCATCTTTCCCTCCTCTCTCCATTTCTCTCTGTCCTATCCAACAATGACGACAACAACAATAACTACAACAACAATAAAAAATAAAAACAAGGGCAACAAAAAGGAAATAAATAAATATTTTTAAAAAGAACCTGTAAATGTTACTTTGTAAGGAAAAGGGCCTTTGATCATGTAAGGACGTCAAGGACCTAGAATTAGAGGTTTATCTTAGAAGTTTCACAAGTGGTAGAATGGCACTGTGGTGTCTCTCCTACTCTGTCTCTCACACTCTATCTGGGTGTAGGGTGGGGGTAGCTCACTTGTAGCACAGATATCATGTGGGTGTGAAGCCCCAACAATAAACCTAGTGGCAAAAATAAAAACCAGCCAACCAGGGGTTGGACAGTAGCGCAGTGGGTTAAGCCACATGGCACAAAGTGCAAGGACTGGCATAAGGATCCCAGTTCAAGCCCCCGGCTCCCACCTGCAGGGGAGTCGCTTCACAGGTGGTGAAACAGGCCTACAGGTGTCTATCTTTCTCTCCCCTTCTCTGACTTCCCCTCCTCTCTCCATTTCTCTCTGTCCTATCTAACTACGATGACATCAATAACAACAATAATAACTACAACAACAGCAACAAAAGGGAAAATAAATATTAAAAACAAAAACAAAACAAAACAAAAAAACCCAGCCCTGTGATCCTGAGTATTTCTTTTTCCTTTGAAAGAAAAGAGAAGCTAAGGTTAACATTAGAGCAAAGGTATAGTATCAATAGTCAGTTTATTAAATTTCTAGAGTTAGGCGGTGGCATACCTGGTTGAGTGCTCAAGGATCGAGGTTCAAAAGCCACCAGTCCCTACCTATAGGGGAAAAGCTTCACAAATAGTGAAGCAGTATTGCAAGTGTCTCTCTTTCTCCTTCCCCTCTCAATTACTCTCTGTTATATCAAATAAAAATATTTTAATCATTTTTTTGGGAAGTTAATGGTTTACTGTGCAGTTGTTGACACACAGGTATAATTTCTCATCTCTCCATGCAGCAAGCAACAGGACCTCAACGTTCCCTCCACTCCCACCTTCCCTCTCCTTTTGCAGAGTTCTTTGCTTTGCTGTAATACTCCATACCCGGTCCAAGTTTCACCTTGTGCTTCCCCTTTCTGTTCTTAATTCTGAAGTTCTAACTATAAGATCATCCTGTACTGCTGGAAGTAGACTTGAATAGAAACTTTGGCACAAACTCCACTGGTGTTGCAATGGATTCTTTTAAAAGTTGTACTGGGGCGTGTGTGTGTGTGTGTGTGTGTGTGTGTGTGTGCGCGCGCGCGCACACGCGCGCATGTGATTAGCAGTGGGTTACAAGATTGTGCAATTACACCACACCCACAACCAAAGTTATGTGTCCTGAACCTTAACTCCCAAAGATAACCACCATAGTTCTTCTAGTCTTAGAAGCAGGTTGGTGGGGGCTGGGTGGTGGCACACCACCTTGTTGAGCGCATGTATTACAATGCACAAGGACCCGGGTTCGAGCCCCCAGTCCCCACCTGCAGGGGGAAAGCTTTGCGAGTGGTGAAGCAGTGCTGAAGGTATCTCTCTATCTCTCTCCCTGTCTATCTCCTCTACTCCTCTCAATTTCTGGCTGTCTCTATCCAATAAATAAATAAAGATAATAAAAACTTTTAAAAAATAGTCAAAAAAAAGAAGCAGGTTGATCTGATTTAAAGAAAAATAAATAAATTCTGAATTTATTATTTTACTTATTCAGTAATTCAAGAATGTGGGGGAAGAGAGTGATAGAAACAGCATTACTCTGGCATTTGGTGTTACCTCATGCTTGAGATAGTCCAACTATCTATCCCGTGTTACTAGCTCCCAAACTACTAAATTGTCTAATTTTAAATAAAAACCCTCAATAGTTTAGCATACACACTCATTAAAGTAAAAAACCAGAACTCTACTAGAATAGACTTTCAAAAATTGTAAGTAATCAATACCTACAAGAATGGTACTTTCCTTCACTGATACAGTCTTCCTGAACAACAACTCATTTATTTGCCCTGTGTCAAGTAAGCCTCATAATCTTCTTTGGTGGGTGGTGGTCTTATTGCCCTTTTGTAAATGAAATGAAATGACGATCTCAAGAGAAAATTGCCCTTTAGGAACAACTACATCTGATTATTTAATACTGCAAATAGAATTCAATAACTTCTTCATGAATGTATTTGTGTGGCAGCCTGTACAACAAATGGATCCCAGAGCAAGGACTTCCCTATACAGTAATCAAATACAGACCTGTAGGAATCTGTTTATATCTTGTAATATTGTTTGTTCTTTTCATGTAGTTTTAAAAAGGGCACACTGGGGGGGGGGGGCAGGTGGTGCACATAGTGCACATAGTGCAAAGCCCAAGGACTAGCACAAGGATCCTAGTGCGAGCCTCCGGCTCCCCAGGTGGGTCGCTTTACATTAGGTAAAGCAGGTCTGCAGGTGTCTATCTTCCTCTCCCCCTCTGTCTTCCAAAAACAGCAGCAGCAGCAACAACAACAACAATGGGAAACAATGGCCTCCACAACAACAACAATGGAAAAAGATGGCCTCCAGGAGCAGTGGTTCTAGCCCCAGAGATAATCTTGCAAGCTAAATAAATAATTAAATAAATTAAAAAATAAATAAATAAAAAGGGCACACTGAGTAGAAAGATTAGAGGGGCAGCTTTCTCTACTGATGAGCACAAAGAGAACAGTGTCCTATAAAACTTCCTCTGACTAGGAGTCAGGCGGTAGCTCAGCAGGTTAAGCACACATGACACAAAGTGAAAGGACCGGCGCCTAAGGATCCGGTTCAAGCCCCCGGCTCCCCACCTGCAGGGGAGTCGCTTCACAGGTAGTGAAGCAGGTCTGCAGATGTCTATCTTTCTCTCCCCCTCTCTGTCTTCCCCTCCTCTCTCCATTTTGCTCTGTCCTCTCCAACAACAATAATAACTACAACAATAAAACAAGGGCAACAAAAGGGAATAAATAAATATTAAAAAAAAAACTTCCTCTGACTATAGTCATTCTTATTACCATATTGTTTTTGTAACACCAGTTTGTAAAAACACAACAGAAAACCAGGAAGTAATTCAGAAGAAAGTCTTCAAGGTACAAGAGAAAAGTTCTCTCCTGATCATTCTTGTAGATCCCCTTTGAAGAAATGTTTGGCAAACTTTGCTTAGCCTGTGTGTGGTAAGATTCTGATAGCAGGAAAAGATAATGTTAAATGAGCACATAGATACCAGATTCTGTGACAAGTACATCAAATAATTTATAGGTTTGAATCTTTACAGTAAGCCTAAATTAGGTAACCTGGCTTTAAAGGTAAGTAAACTGATATTCCTTTCCAACAGTTACCTAGCTAGTAAGAAAGGGAGCTAGGCAGCAATCTTCAGACTATGCACTAGCCATAACACGTTGTGATTATAGCAAAACTAATCTATCACAGGTATGTCAGGCCCTTTTCTACTTGAAAAAACCAAAATCCTTTTAAAAGTCAAGGTCTCCCTTTGTAAATGAATCAGCTGCAGCAAAATGACCCTACTGGGGCCCAACCAGAAGTCAGATATTCTTCTCTGCTTATCCTATTCATCTGAAGAAAACAAAAGATATTAAAAGCATGGTTATATTAATGATCTCACTTATGCTAGGGCAAGGACTCCTCTTTTTTTTAATTAATTTATTTTTGCCTCCAGGGTTATTGCTGGGGCTTGGTGCCTGCACTACAAATCTATTGCTCCTCGAGGCCATTTTTCCCATTTTGTTGCCCTTGTTGTCATCATTATTATTGTTGTTGTCACAGCTGTTGTTGTTGGATAGGACAGAGAGAAGTTGAGAGAGGAGGAGAGAAAGACACCTGCAGACCTGCTTCACTACTTGTGAAGTGACCCCCCGCAGGTGGGGGTGGGGGGCCCTTGAACTGGGGTCCTTATGCGGGCCCTTGCACTTTGCTCCATGTGCCACTTAACCCGCTGCGCTACTGCCCAGCTCCCGCAATGACTCCTCTTATCTTACAGAGATAGTAAAGGGCATTCAGTGAGCACCAACTATATGTACCAAGCAGTGTTCAATTTTTTGCACATATGTTTTTCGATAGCTTATTTATTCATCATAGTAAATTTGAAAGGTATTATTCTCATATTACAGAACCCAGGATCTTAGGATTGCCTGGAAGGGCCTTAGAAAAATTGTTTTCAACATTCTTTCCTCTTAATTTCCCTTATAATATTCCAAGCAAAGGACAGAGATGGAGCGGTAGAAAGGCAAAGAGAGAAAGCAGAGTGAAAGAGAGTACAGTACCAAAGCTTCCTTTAATCACTGGGGGTTGGGTTTAAACCTAGGCTGCACACATGGCAGAGCTGCACACTATTCATGTGAGCTATTTTGCATGCTCTCCTCTGGTCTTAGTGACTCAGCAATGCATTTGATTATATTCATTCTACTTTAGAGAACATTAACTTCCTCCTTCTCACCTTCCCTTCCTTTCTCCCCTTGCCCACTGACGGAGGGTCATGGGGGCTCAAACCCAGGTCTTTGCACGTGGCCGTGTGTGCACTCACCCAGGTATGCCACCACCTGACCCACCCCAATAGCCTTCTATACATGTATACAAATGAATATGTTAACCTCAAGGTTCTCCCACTGCTCTGAGCTACATATTCATGGGAGCAAAAAAAAAAAAAAAAAAAAGTGATCTAATTTATACACCAACCATTCAGAGGTGTAAAAACAAGTGGGACTCCCATACAAATCTTTTTTGTGAGGTGCTAGAGATCAAATCTAAAGCCTTGTACATGGGAAGCATGCGCTCTACCTCTTACCTCAATAAAAAAGGGAACAATAAAATCAAACTAGATTAAAATGAACTTTGTGGCCAGGCGGTGGCGCACTTGGTTAAGTACAAGTGTTAACTAAATGCAAAAACCCAGATTCAAGCTCCTGGCCTCCATCCTGCAGTGGGGAAAGTTTCACAAGCAGTCAAACAGAGCAGTGTCTCTGTCTCTATCTCCCTGTCTATCCCCCTTCTCTTTCAATTTCTCTCTGTCCTATCAGATAAAAATAGTTTTAAAATATATTTACTGGGAGTCGGGCGGTAGCGCAGTCAGTGGGTAAAGTGCAGGTGGCGCAAAGTGCAAGGACCGGCATAAGGATCCTGGTTCAAGCCCCCAGTTCCCCACCTGCAGGGGAGTCGCTTCACAGGCAGCGAAGCAGGTCTGCAGGTGTCTATCTGTCTCTCTCCCTCTCTGTCTTCCCCTCCTCTCTCCATTTCTCTCTGTCCTATCCAACAATGATGACATCAATAACAACAATAATAACTACAACAATAAAACAAGGGCAACAAAAGAGAATATTAAAAAAAATTATATATATATATATATATATATATATATATATATATTTACTAGGGGTAGATAGCATAATGGTTATGCAAAGAACTCTCATGCCTGAGGCTCCAAAGGCCCAGATTCAATCCCCTGCACCACCAAAACCCAGAGCTGATCAGTGCTCTAGTAAAATAAATAAATAAATACTAAAGATAAAAAGTTCAAAAGTATATTTATTTAAAAAAATAATAAGTGGGGGGCTGGGAGGTGGCACACCGGGTTAAGCGCACATAGTACGAAGTGCAAGGGCCCGTGCAAAGATCCTGGTTTGAGCCCCCAGCTGCCCACCTGCAGTGGGGATGCTTTACAAATGGTGCAGCAGGTCTACATCTTTCTCTCACTGTCTTTCCCTCCACTCTCAATTCCTCTTTGTCCTATCCAAAATAATAATAATGATAAATAAATAAATTTAAAAAAAAAGAAATGGGCACAGGAGCAGTGGATTCGTACTGCAGGCAACGAGCCCCAGATATAACCCTAGAGGCAAAAATAGTAGCATTATTAAAAAATAAAATGATGAACTTTAGTAAGGGTGAAAAGGCAAATCACAGAGTGGGAGCCGATATATACAATATGTGCAACCTAGAAAGGACTCATTCAATATATTAAAGACGCAAACAGACAGATGTTGCTATCCATATCATTAATATATTTATGAAAAGTTCAAACCTATTAATAACCAAGGATATGCAAATTCTATTATACAATCATTAAAATGGCTAAAAATAAAAAGAATTTCAAGTTATGACGACAATGTGGAACTAAGTTTTTAGAGATACCATGGGCAAAGACCTGGGTTCAAGCTCCTGGTCCACCAGCACAGGGAAAGCTTCATGAGTGGAGAAGTAGTGCTGCAGATCTCTCTCTCCCTTTTTATTTTTATTTATTTTACAAAATTACATGTCAACAGGGGTTTAAATTCACACCATTCCGACCACCAGAGTTTTGAATCTTCAGTCTCTCCACTGAATTTTAGTCTCCCCTAAGGTTGTAGACATCAACCAACCATCATCTCTACAACTATCTGCCCACATTTTTTCTCTTGACTCCTCTCCCCTCCAAAGCACTCATGACAACATAACTACCTCCTTATGTCCCTCTCCTTTTCCTTCTGTCTCTCTGGATGCTGATGCTGATGGAGCTGGAGTTCAGAGCCCTCTTATCTTTATCCTATCACTTCTCCCCCTGCTGGGAGTATGAATCAAGATTGTTTTTGAGGAGCAGAAAGTAGGAGCTCTGGCCTCTGTAATTGCTTCTCTGCTGAGCATGGGTGTTGACAGGTCAATCCACACCCCCAACCTGTTTCTATCTTTCCCTAGTGGGTCACAGCTCTGGAGGTGCAAGGATCCAGGACACATTGGTGAGGTCATCTTTCTCCTTTTTTATCTCCCTCTTCCCTCTGGATTTTTCTGTCTCTAGCCAATAAATAATAAGTACACAGACTATTTTTTAAAAAATAATAAGTATGGTATTCCTAGTAGGAAAGAGGAAGAAAGAAGCTAAGTGAGGAGCAAAGTCAATAGCCCTGGTTTGAGAGAGAATGATGGGTAAGTCCAGAGGAAATATTCCAGGGGCAGTTAGTTACTCAACGCATGATAATTTGCGCTACGACGAAAGATTTAGGAACCAGAAACATACACAAGAGAAGAAGAAGCTATGGCCACCGATTAGATCTGCAAGGAGAAAAGAAGAAGCATTTCTCTGACAATCAGTGACTTTGAGCAGCTTCTCATGTATCTGCTGGTCCTCTGGATCTCTTCCTCGGTGTAGTGTGTGTCTATGTCCTGGTCCTATTTTTGATGGTGTTGTGTTATTTTTGGTGCTTAGTTTACTGAGCTCTATGTATTTTGGTTATTAGCCCTTTGTCTGGTGTGTGTGTGTGTGTGTGTGTGTGTGTGTGTGTGTGTATGTGTGTGTGTGTGTGCGCGCGCCATTAGGTGTCTCTCTGATTGGGCAATGGTACTCTTTACTTATGAAGAAGCTTTAAGATACCACTTTACATCTGTGAGAATGTCATACATCAGAAAGGACAGGTATGACAAGTGTTGGAGAGGATGTGGAGAAAGGAGGACACTTCTTCAGTAATAGCGGGAGTACAAAATCATCCAACCAGCGTGGAAAGCAATTTGGAGAATCTTTTTTATTCTTATCTTTTCATTGCCACCAGGGTTAAGACTGGGGCTCTGTGCCTGCACAACAAATCTACCACTTGTGATGGCCTTTTTCCTTCTTGCCTCCATTCCAAAATAAAAACTTGCATAACAAGTTAAGCATCTGTGTTTCCTAAGTATTTTATTTTCATTGCTAATAATGCTAATAATAATATGACTTGGTCAGAAGAGTAAAGTGATTTTAACTGAAGTCACAAATGAGTCAAGAATGACTTGAGTTTTAATCTTACGACTACTTTGATATAATGGCATACCTCCCATTATATCAAACTACCTCCTAGGAGCTCAAAGGTGGAGTGCAGAAACAGACAGGCCATACATATAAAATTTAGCTTCAGTGCAGCTGCAGCCTTCCCCCCACCACCCAACCAAGGAAATACCAGAAGTCACAATGACATTTATAAAACAATGCATTAGCTAGATGTATTATTTTTGTTCTGTGAATGAGCACTAAGTAACCTTCAGACTGGCAACATTTTACTTAGTTTGGTTAAAGCCTATTACCAAAAGGACTTTTACTGCACTCATACCTTCAATCAGCCCTGCTGTTAGAAAAATACCCATCCTTCCTCTAAAGAAGGGCATTTAAACCCTTCCAAGAACTCAGGTTACACAAATTACATCTGGAAACTGATTTTTATCAAAACCCGTTTTTCAGTCTGTGATGAAGGCCAGACTTAGGAAGTGGAGAGTATGGTTGCTCATTCCACCAGAATTACACTGCCAGCCCAGGCAATCTGGAGCTTGCCTGACTAAGAGGCATTCAAATCAAGTAGGATATGTTTCAACTGTATTACTAGTTTGTATCACTCACTAAATACTGGCTCAACTCAGTTATACAGGTTGTCACCATCTAAGACAAAAGCATCAGGTGGTGTGACACAAATGAAATTAAGAGCAGGCAAAATAGCTCAGCTACATAGTGGGCCTGCCTTTCCATGTAAGAGACCCATTTTTTTAGCCTAGCCCCCACCATATGGGGAGGAAGTTTCAGGGGTGCAGAAGGTGGGAGTTCTGGCTTCTGTATTTGTTTCTCCACTGGACATGGATGTTGTCAGGTCAATCCAGCCTGCTTCTATCTTTCTCTGTAGGGTAAGGCTCTTCAACCTATTTGAAAGGGGAAGATTGATAGGTATGCTGTCTTCTGTTCAATAATGGTAAAAAAAAAAAAAAAAAGATGTAAGCAAATTCTAAGAGTCGTAAGAACTATGGTGGTTATCTTTGGGAGGTGGGAGGGTAGGGACACAGAACTTTGGTGGTGGGTATGGAACTATACATTCTAGTCTTACAATCTTGTAACAAACTATTAATGACTAATAATTTTTTTAAAATATTCATTTATTTTCCCTTTTGTTGCACTTGTTGGTTTATTATTGTAGTTATTATTGTTGTTGTTGTTGTTACTGATATCGTCGTTGTTAGATACGACAGAGAGAAATAGAGAGAAGAGGGGAAGACAGAGAGGAGGAGAGCGGGGGGCTCAAACCGGGATCCTTACTCCAGTCCTTGCGCTTTGTGTCACATGCTCTCAACCCTCTGCACTACCGCCCAACTCCCAACAAATAATTTTTTTAAAAATTTACTTATTCATAAGAAAGATAGGAAGAGAGAGAGAAAGAACCAGACATCATTCAGGTACATATGCTGCCAGGGCTTGAAATCAGGGCCTCACACTTGAAGAGTCCACTGTGCCACTTCCTGGACCACTGCTCTGGACCACTTCCTGGACCACTGCTCTGGACCACTGCTTCCTGACCAGTGCTCTGGTAGAGAGAGAGAGAGGGAGGGAGAGGGAGAGGGGCACCGCATGGTGGTATACCTGGTTGAATGTACATGTTACAATGCACAAGGACCTGAGAGAGAGAGAGAGAGAGGGAGGCCGTGTGGTGGTGCACCTGGTTGAATGCACATGTTACAATGCACAAGGACCTGAGTTTGAGCCCCTGGTCTCCACCTGCAGGTGGAAAGCTTTGCAAGTGGTGAAGCAGTATTGTCTCTCAAGTGGTGAAGCAGTGTTGACTCTCTCTCTCTCTCTCTCCTCCTTTCCCTTCCATTTCTGACTGTCTCTATCCAATAAATAAATAATAAAAAATAAATAAGAGAAAGACACTAGTTGCAGAAAGTCATCACCTCACCAACCCCCATGTGATCCCATCAAATAAAAAGTGAGATTGGCAGATTTTTACATTTGGGAAAGGAAAATGAAATGGCTAACAAATACAATTTAAAAAAAAAGCAATATTGGCAGCCAAATACTTCAAATCATATTTGCCCTCAAAAAAAGTCTGTTGTAAATGATAGTTAACCAACATTAATTTTTCCCCTCTTTATAATTTCATGTCTGATTCACTTTTGTTTCCAATAAATGTTGGGTTATAGAAGTTAAAATTTTACTTATTTTGTAATTTTAATTATTATTTTATATTAAGATCGTAAAATTATAGGGTATAGCACACACTGCCCCCCCAATTAAAAATTTTAAACACAGAAAGCAGAATAATGATTTACTTTGCTGCAATCTCTCAATTCCCCAGAGGGCAGAGAAACTGAATATGGCAAGGCTACGTAGAGCAATGGTTATGTAACATGCTAATAATATTTTTAAGTATATCAGTTTATAAAAAAGCTGGGAAAGGGATTTTTTTGTTTTGTTTTTTATTATTATTTTAATATTTATTTATTCCCTTTTGTCACCCTTGTTGTTTTACTGTATTGTTATTGATGTCGTTGCTGGATAGGACAGAGAGAAATGGAGAGGAGGGGAAGACAGAGAGGGGGAGAGAAAGACAGACACCTGCAGACCTGCTTCAATGCCTGTGAAGTGACTCCCCTGCAGGAGGGCAGCCGGGGGCTCAAACCAGGATCCTTATGCTGGTCCTTGCACTTCACGCCACATGCGCTTAACTTGCTGTGCTACCGCCCGACTCCCCCCCCCCCCCTTTTTTTTTTAAGATTTCTTTTCGTGAGTGATCAGAGCACTGCTCAGTTCTGGCATATTATGGAACCAATGATTGAACCTGGAACTTAGGGAGCCTCAGGTGTACAAATCTACTGCACTTTCTGCTTCATTAGCTCCCAAAGAGAATGAACTATTAAATATGGCCAAGGCAATTGTCTTCCCATCTATTTATCAATCAAAATTTGTGGAAGGAGGTAAGACTAACTAGACTTTCCAGTCATCCCTGGTTATACTTCAATCTTAGAGCTATTTTCATCCCACCCACCCCAAACCCCCATTTAGAGAGAAAACCACAAAGTTAGCAGGACTCAGTACTAATTCTTTCTAATAAGCTAGATACAGAAAATTAACAGTGAGTAGTTCTAAAAGAATGCTCAGTAGCTTGTCTCACTGGTTGTACAGCATTTTCAGGCTAAGTTTCCAAAGGGTCCCTTCCTGATTGTTGCTCACAGAACTGAGGAATTCCCTGGAGGACTTTTCTACTTGGAATATAAACAGCATCCAATATAGATTCAACCAAGAAAACTCTCTCTCCTAAACCCAGTAAATTTGCTACTCTTTAAAACTTAGTTCACTTTCAAGGCATATTGAGTAATTAGTTTTTGGGCACTGGGAGTGGGGCTATTTATTTCCCTATTTAATTCCTATAGCTGCCTGTGATGACATCATTACTCTTCCCTACATAGTACATATGAGGAAATTGGGGCTCCCAGAGGTTAAGTGACTTGGCCAAGTGTCAGTCTGCTGAAGTTCTTCCCACAACACAAGGGAAACTATAGCAAATAGCAATAGATGTAGGTAAATTTTTACGAGCCATAAAAAACTTAAGAAAAGGACGTGAATTCTTACCATACATGCCTAGGGAGGCCTTGGGAGCAGCAGCAGCAGCAGGTTATGTTTTTATTTGTTTAGTTTTAATGGCTAAAAATTCTGTAAGGCTTCTGATTGGCCCCATGAACAATACACGGAGAGGCCCACCTGCCAGCTGACTCCTGACCTTCCATGCTTCTCACCCTAATTAATGCAAGGCCCTTGGATCACAGTGTGAGCATTAAGACCCTGCTAGAGTTAGCAATGACCTTTACATCTATCAGTCTTTTCAAAATATGTAAAACAGCTGTGCATTGGGAACGCCCCCAAACTCTCAACCTTGAAATATGAGTACATGCATTTTTCCCCTAATTATGGTGGTTTTCCTATGTCTTTGAGACATGTCTTCTTATATACCAAAGATGTATTTAAGAAGCAGCTTGTTTTCCATTGTAAAGCAAGCCACTGAGGCATGCAAAAAGAAGATACTTTTAAATAAACTATTTTCCTTGGTTTAAAAGAGAAACCTCAATAGCAAAAGGTACAGAGAAAAGAGGATGATAAAAAAATTGGGAGTGGGGAAAGAATATTTAGCTGATACTTGTGCCTCGGATACCCTTTTGTTCCCCCCCATCTCATTGTACTTAGGATGCTAAATCAAACATGATTGCAGTAATGTTTGTGTGTGAAAATGACAAAAGCAATGGGTTTAAATCCCAACCTCATCTTGAACCCTGAAGACTTTTATGGCTTTTCCTTCACTAAGCCCTCCCCCTAAAGCACTTTAAAGATCACATTGTTCAAAAGGGTCATGGTAGGTTTCATACTCCATTTTAATACAATGTAAATGGGAATAGAACTTCCAAGTTTCTTAGTAATACTTGTATCTCTCGGAAAATGTACCAATTAAAAGAATCGGTCCCTTAGTTTAAATATTAATACAGCATTATGTCAGAGAGGCAGAAATAATGGTGTCAAGGAATTACTGTTTGTCTTATTTTCATATATCTTTCCTAGAAACCGCTGCAGGTTAGAAATGGGTTTAAAAATATCCAAATTACTTTGTGAAGTATCTAAGAATTATCTGGAACCTCCAAACTGTCCAAAAGAATATGTCAGTTCTCAATTCAAGAAGCAGATAAATTAAAATAAATTAAACATGAGGAAAATTTCAAATGCTGATTTTCTTTTCCTGCTGTTCCATTTCAATATTTCTGAGTCACATTATGTGCTCTCCCATCCCAGTTGGTTTATACATTTATTCCTGGAAGATTTCAGATTGGGAAGATATTAGGAGCTCTTTGGGATTTCAGCTTCCACAGCTGTTGCCATCAGTTGCCACCCATACTTTGGGGTTAGAGGATGAGAGGCAGCAATGACTTCATTACTCTTTCCAACTGCCATAAAAATTTGCATCAAAGAAGTACCTACCAAATCAATGCCTTAGTCTCCTCAAAAATGATACAATAAAATAGAAAATTACAGTTGGGTTTGGGAAAAGAGAATTTGAAAAATAAAAATCTAGACTAGCAAGTAGTACTTTTAAATTTGCTGTTTTATTAGTGGAACTGCTCACTTTTCCAAACTCAGGCAACTCTGTTTAAAGCTCATATAAAATGTATTAAGATGTTGCATAAAATCACAACTTACATGCATTTTAAAAAACCTATGGTGTTTGTAGGTTTCTTGACTACTAGTCTGTCTTAAATGATCTGAAGATAACACACTAAGAGCATCTGTTTAGTTCAGTTAAAAGTTTCAAGAGCCAATACCAGCTGTTGGGGGAGGGACTGCACACATGTGTTACTCAAATTCTAACCAATTTTTAAAAATTCCTTTAATGATAACACCCACACCAATAAAGTAAAGCAAAAGTCAGAAGAAAAAAGAAATGAAGAAGGGAAAGATTGCGCAATGCTTTGAGGTATGTGACCAAGACCAAGATGATCACCAATTCAATACAGTATTAGCATGAGGACAAAAGACATTTAAAAATCAATTTAGAATTATTTCTAGTGAGAATTGCTTGATTCCTGCAAGCAGAGGCATGAGATTATTCCTGATATTAAAGGGGCACTCCTAATTTTTTTTTCTTCTTCTTCAAGCAAACACCTAATTTTCACAAGGAATTCATTCAGTGGCATTGTTTTGGTTTGGGGTGTCTTCCTGCCTGGCAGGGGCCATGCACAAGAGCAGCATCTATCTTGAAACGTGCACAATGGCCTCTCTTGCAGCATTCTGTTATTGATCCTTACAGATGCTCCAGGGCCCTTCCCCCACCTTTCTCCAAATCCCAACCCCCCATTCTGAAGATAGCTTAAGAAATAAGACTTCCTGCCTAGCGACTGGCAGGGCTGAAAGACCAGATTGTGTGACTCCACAGACCAGGCCTGCCACAGTGAAAGCTTGAATAGAGTTAACCCTCTGTGAACTAAAACAAAACATTTGTATGCCCAGCTGTGACAAAGGTTAATTTAAATAGACAAGGGCCCAATATCTAAAACCAGGCAACTTTTTTTTTTTACAGTAGCATTTTCCCTGATCCTTTGTAAGTGGTTTGATTGTGCTTTTTAAATTTCTGAAGACCTTCTTCAATTAGGATAATTTATTTTGCTTTACTAGAAGTTTTTAGGGAAGACACAGATGGAAATTTTAAAATTCACTTCCTTTAATAAAAGTTTTTGTCTGTAAGTTATTTTCTCTCATTGAACAGCTAAGAAAAACCAGTTTTAAAACTTATAATAAAATTTGAGCGAGAACTTTCTGTTCAATTTTTTTTTTTCTTTTTTCCTCCCCAGAACTGAAGGACTATATCCCACTAAGAGATTCAAACTGACCTAAAAGAAAGTGCAAATCCTCCAAAGCTATCAATTCCAAATTGTGTAACCACTGCTCTGATATCTCTGCCTATTCCTCAATTCCCATCCCAGTAGATCTAGAACAAATCTTCTTACTCCTTTCATGGAAAAACTCTGTATCCCCATAGATTAAACAAAGAATTGCTGTGCATAATAGGGAAAAGAGAATAAATTGTTCACAATAAAAAAAAAACAGGTTTTTAAAAAGTATAATTGAATTTCTACAAACTGATGTTTTCACTAATTAACATTAAAAGGCCAACTGGGTAATTATGGGATATATAAGATTCTTAGTAAGAACCTATAAGGAAGTACTCACTATAAACTGTTAAGTAAATAGATGTTAAGAGGGCGGGGACCCCACTTCCCACATTTGTGCATCCTCAGAGTGAGACACTAACTGCAAAGCTGCCTAGAGCAGATGTTAAGCTGAGCTGCAAGGAACTGGGAAACTGGGAAGCTTTTCCATGGCTAGCTATTTCACAAACTAATGACATTCCTAGAAATGTACCAACTGTTCTCAGATCCTGAAGCTCTTTATGCTATACGGCTCAGTTGTGCTTGCCTACACAATAAAAAATAAGACTCTTGGCAAACTTAGACTTTGTGTAAGCACAGCAAACAAATATAGCAAATATTTAACACTACAATTCATCTCTTAGCTGTTTCTTCAGCTGTGTATGTATTTCCTTGTTCAAATAATAAAGCTGTAGGGAACTGGGGCTCTCACAGGAGAAAGAATCTATCTCCAAATATATGAATTGCAATAGTGGTTACTGTTAGTGAAAAAGAGAGGGACAGGGTGGAGGGATGAGAATAAATTTACCTACTCTAACTACTATACACTTAAAAGAAATTACTAATGGTTTAGTCTTATACCTCTAACTGTAAAGTACCTAAGTTCTCCCAAAGGGACTGAGTCTGCTTTATCAACAGCCTCATGACCCCAATCCTATCTGTAATTAACTACTAAATAAGGCTTTGGCAGATGGTAAACTGGATTGAGGAATTGAAAATAAATTCTGTCAAGAGGAAAAAGAACAATGTTTTAAATGTAAACTTTATGCAAGGACTAAATATCACATGCTTCAATTTTTTTTCAAGTCATTAAATCTAAATTTTTATTTATTTATTTTTAAATCAACCATGGCTATCAATTCTCTACAATCCTCTTCTGGTTCCTCTATTCCAAAACATTTACAGACCACTGCTGTATGTATAAAAACTTTTTAACTGAATTCTGCCAGGAGACCAAAAATAGGAGTAGACTGCCTCCGATCTCCCTTAAGGTTGCTATCTGCTCTAGACTGTCAAAGAAAATTTCTAAACCTTAAATTTAGGTCCAGTCAGTTCCCTTACCTTCCCATGTCTCCATTTCATGCTTCTCGGAGTCTGTTGAGAAGTTCTATTGCAGCCATGAAGAAACAGATTACAGGACAAGCCCAGCTGGATGATCAACCTTCCAACACTTGGTCAATTTCTCTCTCTCTCAGCCCGGACTAAGACAGTCATCCTCACAGGTCAGTTTACAAGCTGGTCATGTGATTAGAAAGTTCAGGCGCTAAGGTCACAACGTGTATGGAGTGGGTTTATTACCAAAGGTTATCTAAGTGGAACTGATAGACTTATTTTCTTCAGTTAACAATACTGCCTAGTGTGTCTCTCTGAAAAATATTATAGGATAGCCTAATTATAAATATTCCTCCCTTCTCTGAAATCCTAAAATTAAAAGGTAGCATTTTCATTCAACATTAATGGATTCTAAGATAAAAGTTTCATCCTTCTTTCAAGAGGAATTCTATACTGTAATCTTTCTACATTTTGGATTAGAAATTTGAAAGGTTAAGACCTTTGGTAAAAGGAAAACAATACAAAAGGCTATGCATAAGCTGGAGGAGATGCAGAATTGGGATTCCCTGTTTTTTGTCATTATAATAAACAATGACAACGCAAAATTTTTTTGAGAAAATTGTAGCTCAGAGCTCAGTTATTTACAAGGTTTATTTTAACTCTAGCCTTAATAACCATCTCTGGCTTATATACACTAGTTTTTAAATATATATCTATTTTTTAAACTAGGTCTAAAAAGACCTTTGAGAAAGCAAAGATTAAAAATTCCAGTACTCCCCCCCCACCCCCACCCCCCGGGTCAAAAGCTTAAATATTTAAAGTAAGCTTCTTGCTTCATTCCTCTGGAACTCTTTTAACATCTTAAGCAATCTTTGCTATCTTTGCTATGCCTTCCCTGATTCTTGAACCAAACCAGTAACACACAGCCCAGTGCTTCATGCTGGGTGTGCATGTACAAGTTCAAACTTTGCCACAGAGACACAGAACCTGGCAAATTTAGGTCATAAGCTAATAATTCAGCTGTCCATTCAGATTTGCACAGTTGCAGGGTAAATCCTACCAAGAAGAGAAACTGACTGCATGGACAGTACTTTTAAATTGTGCAAAGTATTTTTTTTCAATGTGTGAGTAGAGGTCAGGAAGTGGTGCACTCAGCTGAGGAGTGCGCACATGGTGCACAGGGGCCCCTGGTTCCTTCCCATGGGGGGCACTTGATGAGCAGCGACGCAGGTCTGAAATTATCTCTCCTTTTCTCTCCTAGTCTATCTCCTTCCCTCTTCTCCCTTAATTTCTCTCTGTAGGAAGGGGCAGGTTATTAGGAGCCATGGATTTGTCATGTAAGCACTGTGCTACAGTAACAAACCCTAGTGGCAATTTAAAAAAGATGTATGTATATGCATATATATGTATTATGAAAGAGGAGGGAGAAGGAGAGACCAATGCTCAGTGGCCTGGGATTAAACCTAATGCTTCCGATGCCTCTGGTATGCAACCTCTGTGCCTTAAGGCTGAACTATCTCCCTGGCATTGTACAAAGTGTTTTATTCCATGAGATCTCCCCTTCTATGTAGCCTAGCCTTGAGAATAACTTAAAATAAGGTATATCTTACAGCAGTATTTCAGAAAAAAAAAAAAGAGCTACTTCTTGGGATAGAAATCTATCACTTTAGCAGTTACATAATTAAATGACAACTATTAGTAAAGGGTTTTTTCCAACCAATAGAGAATAACAGGGTCATCTAACAAAGCAATATCTAGTGATTAAGTGACTGTTCAGAGGAAGCAAAAACAAACAAAATAAACTATAGTTCCTCTGCTAAACAGAAAAGTTCTATCACTGCCATGACATACCTCCCCCCAAAACAAGCTTATCAACCACCTTTCACACCTCCACATTCTTAACCAGAGAAAGATTTGTATTTTCTTGTTACTGTCTGAATGTAGCTAGTAGAACTGAATGTAGGTCTTAATTTCTTTGTAAAATGACTCATAGTAGAATGGGGGGAAAGTTCATCAGCGGGGTGGGGGAGGGAGCTATTCACTTGGAACACTCATTCAAAAGGTAATTCCTTGAATTTTACAGGTTTATCTAAACTCAATACCTATACACAACAGAGATATAAGCTTCTTTGCTTTACTGAATCAATTTTTTCTTTTAATTTTTTTTTAAATTATCTTTATTGGCTAGAGACAGCCAGAAACTGAGAGGGAAGGGCATGGGAGGGAGGGAAGGAGGGAGAGAGGGAAAGACCAGAGACACATGCAGCACTGCTTTACCACTTGTCAAGCTTTCCCCTTGCAGGTGGGGACGGGGGACGGGGGACAGGGGGGGGGGGACGGGGGGGGGGTTTGAACCCTCATCCTTGCACATTGTAACATGCACTCAACCACCCAGCCTCCCTGAGCTTTTTTTTTTTTTTTTTTTTTTTAAGATTTTATTTATTCATGAGAAAGAATCAGACATCACTCTGGTACATGTGCTGCTGGGAATTGAACTCAGGACAGACCTCATGCTTGAGATCCAGTGCTTTATCCACTGTGCCACCCCTCAGACCACCGAACTAACTTTCAAAGCAAAAGATGAAATGGGATGCTATTAGTCCTAGTTTCTATTAGCAAAACTGAAGCAGAACTCTTGATTTTTAGTAACGGGCCTTTGAAAGAATTAATATCAAAAGTCAACAAAGAACTAACCAAACTCAGCATAAAAACAAACAAACAAACAAAAAACCCAGGAGTCAGGCAGTAGCACAGCGGGTCAAGTGCATGTGGCACAAAGCACAAGGTGCAGCGTGAGGATCCCGGTTCGAGCCCCCTCCCCACCTGCAGGAAAGTCGCTTCACAGGTGGTGAAGCAGGTCTGCAGGTGTCTATCTTTCTCTCCCGTCTTCCCCTCCTCTCTCCATTTCCTGTCCAACAACAATGACGACATCAATAACAACAATAACTACAACAATAAAACAACAAGGGCAACAAAAGAGAATAAATAAATATTTAAAAAAAGAATGGGGAAACTGACACTCAAAAGGAAATGGCAAGGGTCATCAAGCCAATTGAAAAGAAAACCAAATTTCTTGGTTTCTTGTTTCTTTCATGACAACACGTATCTTGGGCAGGAAAATGACACTTTCTTGGAATGTTACTATTCCAAATCAGCTTCCCTTCACTTACTTAAATGGCAGCTTTCAAAGACAACTGCCGATTTTGAGACTGAAGAGGAGTATCAAGATTTATGTTTAATCTTCCAATGTACAATGAAAAATAGCAATTCTAGAATTTCAGTCTTATTTGTTTTTTAAGCAGATTAAAAGAAAACGTGATGCAAAGTAAAAGCTATATGACCACTTTGATGGGACACTAGTTGGAAAACCAAAAATTACCAGAGAATGTTTTAAATTCCCAAGCTACTGGGAGGAAAACCAAGAGCTCAAGGTCTCTGATTCTTATCTGTCAGATCTGATATACACATTCACTATGGCAAGAAAAATACTGTAATTCAACAGAACAGGAATAATAAAACACAACCAAATAAGGTTCATACTAACTCAACAGGCAAACCTCTTGAGTACAGAAAGCAGGAGAAACAAAGTATACATTCAGTGATTTTCAGTTCTGCCTTTTAACCCTGGAATTAGAAAAAGAAAATTCATAGTTCATAAAAGAAACAACTACTAAGGATTGAAACTAAAAATATTCAGGAGTAGCAATGTGGTGATACACATGCTATAATGCACAAAGACCTACCATTCAAGACTCTTGTCCCCAACCTGTAGAGGGAAGGCTTCACAAGTGGTCAAGTGGTCTTTCTTTTCCCGTTCCCTCTCAATTTTAAGGTCACTATATATTTAAAAAAAAAAAAAAAAAAAAAGATGGGTGGGGAGGGAAGACTGCAAGGGCCCTGGAGGCAACAAAAACAAAAAAACCTCAGTAAAGTGTTTTTTTCTTTCTTCCATGTAGTATTATAAACATTTGTTGGGAGTCTCCTATGGTAGAAGAGATGGCAGAAATGATTATTATGTGACCCTTGTCCCAGAAGTGCTCCCCATCAGCTTGACCTCTCCGGCCTTATTTTCCACCACTCTATACTATCACTTGAGTGAAAACAAAGTAAAGAAATAAACAACAGGGGCCAGGTGATGGTGTGCCTGGTTGAACGTACATGTTACAGTGTGCAAGGACCCAGGTTCAACCCCCTGGCCCTCACCTGTAGGAGGAAAGCTTCACAAGTGGTGAAGCAGTGCTGCAGGTGTCTCTGTCTCTTTCCCTCTCTATCACCCCCTTCCCTCTCAATTTCTGACTGTCTCTATCCAGCAAATAAATGAAGATTTTTAAAAAATTAAAAAAAAGAAAAGAAAAGAAATAAACAACAGAATGATATCCTAAGTGATCCAACAGAGGTGGAGAGTAAATGTTAGGAGAACATTTGGACAGTCTTAGCTAAAACAGGTAAGACATAATGTTTTATTGTCTTTTATTAGATCTTTTATTAGTGATTTAATATTGATTAACAAAATTACAAGATAACAGGGTACAACTCCATTCCCACCACCAGAGTTCTGGATCCCCAATCCCTCCACTGGAAGCTATGGTAGTTTTACCAAAGTTGCAGATAGGGATTGACTATTATTTCTTTCTTTTTTCTTTTTCTTTTACCAGAACACTGCTTAGCTCTGGCTTATGGTGGTGTGGGGGATTGAACCTGGGACTTTGGATCCTTAAGCATGAGAGTCTCTTTGCATAACCATTGTGCTATCTCCTCCACCCTGGACTGACTATTATTTCTACAACTACCCATCTATATTTGTATACATTTGCCCCCCCCCCCTTAAATAGGTCCCATCTTCTCTTCATTTCCAAGTCACACATACATCTATTCCTATATCCAAATGTCCCTTCCTCTTTCCTCCTCTATGGTTCCTGACGAAGTTGGAGCTCTCTGGTCATCTTCCCCCATCGGGACTATGAATCAAAATTATTTTTGGGGTGCAAAACTCCCGTTCTGGCTTCTGGACACCTGGGTACTGGCAGCTGGATCCAGACCCCCAACCTCTTTGCATCTTTCCCTAGTGGGGCAGGGTTCTGAAGCGGTGTTATTTCTCCTAGACAAACTATATACCTCAAGAGTTCCTTATATGTCATACATAACATTTGATATGTATTCTTTCTGACAATGGTTACTGCAGTAATGAAGGACCAGCACTTGTAGTAAAATATCTGCTAGGTTCCTAGATTAGTGGAAATGATGATGATCTCTTGATTATAATATAGTATGCAGCTCTCTCATTATATTCCAAGCTTTATGGGTCCACTAGTTTTTTCTGACAGAAAACAAGTGCTCAAAGAAGGAAGAAAGTAAAGGAATCATTTCTGAGAGCAGAAACACTAAGAGGGAAATAAAATCCTTCAGGAAGGCAGGTATTCATAAAACAAGGTTGCCACAGGCCATTCCTTACAAAGTCAAAACCAGTTTATCCAGCCCCAATTCCAACTCCAGTAAATCCTATCCATCTAATAACTCCTCTAATTGATATCCAACTGCCTCCTGGGTATCTCCACCCTGATGTAGCTATCATAAACACCTCAGACGTGTCTAAACATATCTTCTCTTCAAAACCTGCCTCCCCTTCCCCATTTACAGTGAATGCCTTCAATCTCCCCAGTCAAAAACCTGGGACTCAAATCTCCCTTTTGACCTCATTCACATTCAGCTCATCATCATTCCTTTCTTTTCTATATCCTAAAAGCTGTTGAGTCAGTCACTTTTTTTAAAAATAAATTTTCCCCTTTTGCTGCCCTTGTTTTTTATTGTTGTTGTTGTTATTGATGTAGTTGTTGGATAGGACAGAGAGAAATGGGAAGAGGAGGGAAGACAGAGTGGGGGAGAGAGACCTGCAGGCCTGCTTCATCACTGGTGAAGCCACTGCCCTGCAGGTGGGGAGAGCAGGGGCTCAAAGCGGGATCCTTACTCCGGGTCCATGCACTTGATGCCAAGTGTGCTTAGCCCACTGCGCTACTGCCTGCCTCCTGAGTCAGTCATTTTCTAACAAAAGCTAGAACAATTTGAGAATCCTTTCAAAAGATTGAAGACTGAGGCAGGGAACTCTCTCAGCCTGTTAAGAGGACCGGTTTGCATATATCTGAGGCTCCAGAAGGGGCAGGCTCATCCCCCGAACAGGCATCACCTTATGCCAGAGCTGAGCAATGCTCTGGTCCACTCTTCTCTCTAAATAAAAAATTTTAATTTTTTAAAAAAAATTTAATGGGGGTTAAATATAATAGTTTGTAGATGCATAACATACAACCCCCACTAGGTCCTCTTCTGCCATCATGCTTCAGGATCTGAACCCTTCCCTCCACCCCCAGTGTCTTACTTTGCTGTAATACACCAGCTCCAGTCCAAGATCTGCTTACAGTTTTCCCTTCTGATCTTGTTTTTCAACTTCTGCCCATGAGCGAGATCATCCCATATTTATCCTTTTGTTTCTGACTTATCTCACTTAACATGATGTCTTCGAGCTCCATCCAAGATGGGGTAAAGAAGGTGAATTTAGCATGAATCTGAGACTTTGGAGGCTCAGGAATAAGTATCTCTTTGCATCATCATTATGGCATCTACCCCTGTTCACATTTCTCAATTTTCCTCACAACAATTCAATTCCCCTCTAGGTCCTCCTCTGCCATCATGTTCCAAGACCTGAACCCTCCCCACTAACCAAGAGTCCTTTACTTTGGTGCAATACACCAGACACCCAGTCCAAGTTCTGCTTTGTGTTTATTATTGAACTTTATGTCTTTCCTTCCTTCTCTCTCTCACTCTTCCGTTCTTTCGTAATTGGAATCATTTCATTAAAGGTGCCTTTAAAATTTAGATGGAAGGGAGTTTGGCGGTAGCGCAGCGGATTAAGTGCATGTGGCTCAAAACACAGAGACCGGCATAAGGATCCTGATTCGAGACCCTGGCTCCCCACCTGAAGGGGAGTCGCTTCACAAGCAGTGAAGCAATCTGCAGGTGTCTATCTTTCTCTCCCCTCTCTGTCTTCCCCTCCTCTCTCCATTTCTCTCTGTCCTATCCAACAACGACATCAATAGTAATTACAACAATAAAACAACAAGGGCAACAAAAGGGAATAAATAAATAATACTTAAAATTTAGATGGAAAAGAAAGAGTTCTGCCAATATTTTCTTCTAAGTATTTGATAGTTTCTGGTCTAACATCTGAGGGGTGTAGAAATCCCCTACTATTACTGTTTTGTTAATATATTGCTGTAGGCCATTCAGTAGATGTTTGATGTATTTAGATGGCCTCTCATTGGGTCATAGATGTTAATAATCTTTAAGACCTCTTGACTGACTGAACTTCTGAGCATTAATGTCCATCCTTTGTCTTCCTAAATCTTATTTGTTTGAAGGTCTATTGTTTCAGACTGACAATAGTTGTTCCTGCCCTTTTTTGTGGTACATTTGGCTTGTATGGTAGTTTTCCATCCATTCATTTAGAGTCCATGTTTGTATTGTTGAGTTAGGTGGGATTCCTGCAGACAACATATGGTTGGGTTGTGTTTTCTGATCCATCTTCCTACTCTGTGACTTTTAATAAGTGAATTCAGGCCATTAACATTGATTAATATTACAAAGATATTTTAAAACCATTATTCTAAAAAAGTTTAGAGTGTTCTGATATAGGGCTTGTTTGTGATGATGTGATTGTTTATAAGAGACCTTTCAGAACTTCTTTCAGGGCAGGCTTGGTGATTCCAATAGTTGATTCTTCAACTGTTGCTTGTCAGAAGTTTTTATACCTCCATCTAGTCTGAATGACAGTCCAGCAGGACACAGTAGTGTTGGTTGAAAGCCTTACTCATTGAGTGCTTGATACGTATCTTGCCATTCTCTTCTGGCCTGCAGTGTTTGTGTGGAGAAATCTGCTGCTAATCTTATGGGTTTTCCTCTATAGGTGACTTCCCCACACCCTCTTGTAGCGTTCAAGATCCTTTCCCTATCCTTAGGCCTTTTCATTCCAAATATGATGTGTCTTGGTGTCTTTAAGTCTGGGTTAATTCTGTTTGGGACCCTCTGAGCTTCTTGAAACTTTATGTCTTTTATCTTGTCTAGAGTAGGGAAGTTCTCAGCTATTATTATGTCCTGTAGAATGCTTTCTTTCCCTCCCTCCCTCTCTTTCTTCCTCTGGCAAGCCAATAATGTGTATATTATTTCTTCTGAAGTCATCCCATGTCTCTGTTGTTGTTTTCAGTATCTCTTATCCTCTTTTTGAGATCTCTTCTCTGTTTTCTCTAATTCATCCTCAATCTTGCTAATTCTGTTTCCTGCCTCACTTATTCTATTCTCTCTCCCCTCTGTTGTTTTCTGTAGCTCAGCTATTTTTGTTACCCTGTTCTGATACTGTATCAGCTGGTTGTGCTCTTAGCTCAGCTATTTCAGCTTTTAGCTCTCTAATTACCTCAAGATTGTGTTTTCTTTCAGAGTCTCATTTGCTGTTTTTCCCCATTTCTGATGATATTACTTTCAAATTATTTCCTCACTCCTGTGACTATGAGCTCAATTAGTGTTTGGATCTTGTCCTCAAGCACCTCCCCCCCCCCCCTTTTGGGGGGAAGGTATCTGGACTTTTGTCCTGGTTCATTTCTCCAATGTATCTTCTTAGTTTAACCACTGTATGTGGTGTGTTATGAGGTCCCTCTCTCTACTATTCAATCCACTAATCACTTGCCTGGATTGACCTGTGTCTAAGTAGGGTAAAGAGTTCATAGTCATGGAGTAGTCTTGTCTTGTTGTGTTCTCAGTTGATCTTTGTTATTCTTAGTTGAACAGGGAGAGTACAGAGACGCAGCTGCTGTTACTCTGTGCTGGTTATTGATGGCCAGCAGGTGCTGCTATTGTGATCTCTAGGCTTCTCTTGTTTGTATGATCTGTGGCCAAGTGGGGGAGTTGTTGCTTTGGTCTGTCTGGTGGTCACAAATGCTGTCTTATGTTGTGAACTTAGCTCAAGTTTAAGCAGCCAGGTGGTGTCATACTAGTAGAGCAGAAATGTTACAATACACAAGGACCCAGGTTCAAGCCCCTGATAACCATCTGTTGCAGGTGACTTTACTCTATACTCCTTGCCACTCCGTTATTTTCTCTAACAAATGAATAAATAAATTATTAAAACAAAAATCCAATTTCAAGCCCTTGATCCCCAGTTTTGGGAGGAGGGGAGCAGCTTCATGACTGGTAGAGCAGTGCTACAGGTATCTCTCCTCCTGTGCCCTCCCAATTCTTTATTTACCCCTTTCTAAAAATACAGATCCACTTACTACTAAAATAAAACAAAAATAACTATAGAGATTACAAAGGAACACATTCATCAATATCAGAAGGAAGCAGTCAGCAAAATCTGGATAATTCAAGTTCAGTAAGACAATGCACCAAGTCTCTTAAACAGAAAAGGAAGGGCCCAGGTGAGGCTGCAGTGGATAAAACATTAGACTCTCAAGCATAAAGGTTCTGAGTCCAATCCCCAAGATCACATGTGCTGGAGTGATACTCTGGTTCTCCCTCCTCTCCTCACCAGTAAGTAAATAAAACCTTTTAAAAAGGGTGATTTAAGATGAAATATTAAAAAAAAAAAAAAAGGCAAAAAAAAAAGAAAAGTTCATAGTTACAAAAATCTTCAACTCACATACCAGAAAATATTAATGGAGACTGGAGAAATGGCACGATGGTTATGGAAAAACTTTCATGCCTGAGGCTCCAAATTTCTAGGTCCAATCACTAGCACCACCATAAGCCAGAGCTGAGCACTACTCTAAAATGAATGAATGCTTTATCCACTGAACCACCTCCTGGACCACACACATCTGTTTTTTAATTGAAAAATATTTATTAGAGTATGAGAAAACACTCTGGCCCATGTGATGCTAGAGATTCTCAACTGACATATCCTTCAAGAATCTTCCAATTTACCTCCCCTAGTGGTACCAATCTTAAGAATTTCTACAGTTATACCCTTCGTATATCTGCTTGTCCATGAATCTGCAAACATTAAAAAAGGGGGGGGAGGGATGATATCTGAATTATCTCTGTATTACAGGACCTCCCATAGAACCTAGCACAAAATGGCTACTTGATTCACGTTTGAGGGTTTTTGTTTTTTTTTAAGCAAAGATACATTTATTTTAATGAAAAAGAGACACACACAGAAGAGACACCAGGCCATGCTCAGGTATGGTTTCTGTTGGTGTGGACAACTGAACTGGGGCCTCAAAGATTCAGGCATATAAACACTGAGCTCTAACAAGCTGAGCTATTTTCCCCAACAAATGATTTCTTTAAAAGATTTTATTTAACCTAAGGGTCCAGAGAATCCTACAGATAAAAATACAGCTTAGGGGAGTCAGGCGGTGGTGGCACAGTAGGTTAAGCGCATATGGCACAAAGCTCAACGACTGGTGTAAGGATCCCGGTTCAAGCCCCGGCTCCACACCTTCAGGGGAGTCAATTCATAGGCGGTGAAGCAGGTCTGCAGGTGTCTTTCTCTCCCCCTCCCTGTCTGCCCCTCCTCTCTCCATTTCTCTCTGTCCTATCCAACAACGATGACAACATCAATAACAACTACAACAATAAACAACAAGAGCAACAAAAGGGAATAATTAATTAATTAAAAAAACTAAAAATACAGCTTAGAATCACATTTTTGAATTAGACTTGTTTGAAATCAACCACTACTCCACACTTGTCAATTTGGGGGGAAAAAAAAAAACCTCAATTCTCTGAGCTTACCTTCCATATCTGCTAAATAGTCCAGATTATTGATTAGATACATAAATTAAAGCAACTAAAACTATCTTTAACAACGCCAAGACAATACTATACTACTAAGTCAGTGAGAAACCACAAGTGAAAAGTCTACCTAAGAAGTTCCTGGGAGTCAGGCGGTAGTGCAGCAGGTTAAGTGCAGGTGGTGCAAAGCACAAGGATGGGCATAAGGATCCTGATTCAAGCCCCTGGTTTCCCACCTGCAGGAGAGTTAATTCACAAGTGGTGAAGCAGGTCTGCAGGTGTCTATCTTTCTCTCCCCCTCTGTCTTCCCCTCCTCTCTCCATTTCTCTCTGTCGTATCCAACAACGACAACATCAGTAACAATAATAACTACAACAATAAAACAACAAGGGCAACAAAAGGGAATATATATGAAGTTCCCATGAGGGCACCATGTGGTAGGAAGCACACCTGTTTAAGAGCACACATTACAGTGCACAAGGATTCAGGTCTCTAGGAGGCGGTAAAGTACAAAATGTTGGACCCTCAAGAATGAGGTGAAGTTTGATCCATGGTATCTATCACACATGCCAGAATGGTGGATGATCTGGTGTGTTTTCTCTGTCTTCATCCTTCTGACTTGCTCCTCCTCCTTCTAGTTCACCTTGTGCTTTCTTTAAAATTTCATTAAAAAGGAAAAAAAAAAAAAGAAGAAGAAAAGATTATGGGGCCAGGTGGTGGCACATCTGGTTAAGCGCACATGTTATAATGTGCAAGGACTGGGAGCTCAAGCCCCAAGTCCCCACCCGCAGGGGGAAAGCTTTGTGAGTGGTAAAGTAGGACAGCAGGTGTGTGTCTCTCTGTCTCACCCTCTCTTATCTTCCCATTCCCTCTCGATTGCTGGCTGTCTCTATCCAATGAATAAATAAAGATAATAATTTTTTGAAGTATTAGCTCTTAGTCAATTTTAGCAGTGATAAGTATAACCTCAAATGGTGGACACCTAGGCTTTTATTCTCTTGCTATTATAGATAATACTACAATGAAAGTTTCTGTACTTGTATATCTTCTAATGCCTGATGAAATTACTTTCATAGCAAAAAGTCTTAGAGCTGGTTTTTGAAGTTGGAGACAACAGAAGCTTTTATGACTAACTCAATATAGTGTTTGTCAGTTCCCCTAGTGACCAGACCCATTCAAAGTACTGTGGGTATCCTAGAGTCCACCAGCAGAGGGCAGTATCCCCAAGAATAACAGGGCCTCAGGATAAAGACATTAAACAGAGTGGAGAGGGATGGGATTATCATAAGAAATGTCTCTGTATTCATTTTAAATCATAATTATGCAAGTCATCCTAAATTAACATGAATTAAAATTTGGGCTACTGTCACACTAGAATTCATGAGAATCTAGATAAATGCCAAACCCTTACAGAAGGACTTGGTTGAAAACTTATCAATTTACCAACTACACAGTACATTCCTTCCCGATAAGTTAATTTCACTCTGAAACATTTATATAGTTAGTATCGATGCCCACATTACAGACATAATAATTCAGCTTTGATGAGGGTGAAAAAGCAAGTAATCTTATATACTCTTGGGGTACTGACCACTTGGGGGGGGGGGCGTGAAGTGGGGCATCAAAATTTAAATGCACAAAGGGTTTCACTTGGAAATTCCACTTTTAGGCTTCTATGTTTCAAGAGCAATGGCATAAGTAAACAGCATATTGTACAAGAACACAACTTAGTACATTCTATAATATAGCAGAATATTTGCTGCAAACCTGTTTACAACATAGAGGAAACAAAAACAAACATCCACTAACAAAAGCTGGATTAAGCAAATCCTGTCAGATACATTTTGCAGCCATTAAAAATTAGATCTATGAATTCTATCATGAAATAATCTTGTGGTTCGGAAGGTGGTGCAGTGCATAAGGCATTGGACTCTGAAGTATGAGGTCACAAATTCAATCCCCGGCAACACATGTACCAGAATAACAGTCTCTCCTATCTTTCTCATTAAAAATAAAATCCTTAAAAAAAAAAAGAGAGAGAGAGAGAGAAAGAATGGGTGAATGAATGAATCTGAACTAAATTACACTAATTAAAATAAACCATGGAATATATATATATATGGCATATATATATATATATATATATATTGCTTATAAAATACAATTATTTTATAAAGTCTGGAAGAACACACACCAGACTGCCCAAGTTAAAATTTTGGTTGTGTTATTGACAAGAAATGTGATTTTGTAGCTAATTCTCAAACTTCGATTTCCTCATCCATAAAATATGGAGAAATGGTATCAGCTTCAAGGAATTATTTTATCAACATATATAACAGCACTGTCTCATATTAAATAAATGTTCAGAGTACTCAGATTATCATCACAAGTATTACTATATGTAGGAAGCATAATTAGGGAGGTAACTGATTTAAAATACATTAAATTTCCAGCATACAAAAATTTTCACAAGAATGTATTACTCTCTATCCAATAATAACAGTACTAACAACAACAGCAAGGGTAACAAAAATAGGAAAAATGGCCTCCAGGAGGGATGAACTCATAGTGCAGGCACTGAGCCCCAATAATAACCCTGAAGGTGGAAAAAAAAGGAGGGGTAGTGGTGGGGAGAATCCAAACACCATCAACTGGTGAGCAGACAGATGGCACTAGTTATAAAATGAATACTTTTTTTTTAATTGAAAATATTTTATTTATTTATTCCCTTTTGTTGCCCTTGTTGTTTTATTGTTGTAGTTATTATTGTTGTTGATGTTTTTGTTGTTGGATAGGACAAAGAGAAATGGAGAGAGAAGGGGAAGACAGAGGGGGAGAGAAAGTCTTCACCGCCTGTGAAGCACTCCCCTGCAGGTGGGGTTAAAAAATTTTTTTTAAATCTTTATTTGCTGGATAGAGACAGTCAGAAATTGAGAGGAAAGGGGGGTGATAGAGAAGGAGAGAGACACCTGCAGCCCTGCTTCGCCACTTGTGAAGCTTTCCCCCCTGCAGGTGGGGGCCAGGGGCTCGAACCTGGGTCCTTTCGCACTGTAAAATGTGTGCTCAACCAGGTCCGCCACCACCTATTCCCAAAATGAATACTTCTATACAGCGATAGAGCTATTCATATGCTATAGCATGGACAAATGTCAAAACTGCCAAGTTTAATAAAAGAAGCAAAATATGTGACCTGGGTGCTATAGGTATCCCTGTTTCTCCATGTAATGCTTTGCCTCTTGGAAAAGGACTATCAATTGCATACTTCTATTTGAGCCTCACAAGTACTATGTGAAATCAACAGAATAAGGATCCCTTTGAAGAGATAAAGAAAATGATGCCTAGAGGAGTTATGTAACTACTCTATAGACACTGCTATCAAATAAAGCAACCAAATCCAACTTTAAAGTCTAACTGAGGGATGAGGAAATAGTACACCTTGTTACAGCACAGAACCTGCATGCCAGAGGTTGCAGATTCAGTCCTGGCTACCATTTTATGCCAAAGCTGAGCAATGCTTTCTTTGCTCTCTTCGCTAGCCTTTCCCAAATAAATAGTCAAATATCGAAACACACAATGGGTATTTAATGCGGCATTAAAAATATGCCATGATTCCAGGGATAATTACCAGTTTCATACAGAAGTACAAAGGTTTTATAAAAATCTTTAATTTTTTTATACAAAGATGCCTTTATGTCTTTTTTTGACAAATCAAAACAGCTGGCACTAAATCTCAACAACTGGAATAACTTCATTTAGTCGTAATATGAAAAGAAAGGCTTTAGATATAATTGGTAACAAAATTACAAATCATGGATGTCTGTAACTGATATTTTGGATTAGTTAATTATCTTTGGGGCCTCACCACTCTAGAACATTTTTCAGAGAAAGACAAACACACAAACACACACGGGGGGGGGGGGGTGGATCAAAGCACAGAAACTTACTTTGGGGCCTTAATACTCCTATGTGGTATGCTGGGGACTCAAACCTGGACTGTTTGCAAGGCAATGTGAGCTTCCTGGAACTCATTTGTCTTTATATCTAATGTTATATATTTTCAGGATCTGAGTACCTAGAGAAGATAACGATTATCAAGGAAAAAATAGTCACAAACAGGTTTAAAATTCTAGACAAAGCAAGGAAAGTACATTAACAGAAATGCAGAAAGTAAAACCTGATTCTGATCTCTGGAGTCTTCACATAGAGGCACTGATACTGAAAAAGCAAGTCTAATATATAGTGATTTAAAATTTTACGCACAGAGAAATTTTTCACATATCCATGGCTGTAGCTCAGAAGACGGATTCCTTAATTTAACTACAGAATCAGAGTGGAACTATGAAGCCAGCTCCAAACAGAGAATACTCCTAAAGTCTCTGCAGGGGGTCATAGGTTTCTCTCTGTACTTCTTAGCAGTCAGCCTCCAGTGCTGGTAGCATGACACAGAAGAGAAAAGAATTGTCAAAATTAATTGAGTTGAAGAAAGATAAGGATATGATTAGTTATTGAGATCTTTTGGTCAGTTTTGAGTTGTCAGAAGGTGGTCCCCAGGAGAGAGTAGGCATGAGCAGCTGTTCAACAAGCCAGAAACTAGTCAGAAAAAGTGAGCCCCTCCAGATGCTGAAGTATAGTAATATGTACCTTGTGAGTCCAAGAATCAAAAATTTTATTAGTGACTTAATACTGATTTTTTCAAAAAGATTTTATTTATTATTATTTTTGAGAAATATAGGAGGAGAGAGAGAAAGAGCCAGACATCACTATGGTACGTGTGCTGCTGGGGATTGAACTCGGGACCTCATGCTTGAGAATCCAATGCTTTATACATTGTGCCACCTCCAAGACCACTTGATTTTTTTAAAAATAATACATCATTTAAGATTAACAGGGGTATAATTTTGCACCATTCCTACCACAAGAGTTCTCCATACCCACCATTGGAAGCTATAGTAGTTCTCCCAAGGTTGCAGATAAGGGTTGACTATTATTTCTACATGTCTATGCGCGCACCCCCTCTCCCCCCAATGGTCCTACTCTCTCTTTCCTTCCAAGTCACCTATTACACCTATACCTATTACTACTTCTGAATATCCTTCCTCTTTTCTGGGTCCTGATGGAATTGGGAGTTCAGAGCCCTCTGTGGTCACCTCCCCTAAGTCTCCTCTGAGTCTCCATTGCTACTGCCCTCAGAATCTGGAGCATTGCCAGGGAGGCCCTGTGCTGACACCATGGGACAGAGAGCTAACCAGGAAACTCAGGAGAAGATCTATACCTCAGTAGCATAGTGGTGGGGCTGTGAGAGTTTCTTTACATAACCACTGGATTATCTCTGCCACACACTGCTTTATCTCTTGGTCCAGTCAGTGATTAAGCTAAGAAGCCTACTTATAGTTTAAAAGCCCTCAGGCTCCCATAGCCTACAGGGAAGAAAAAGCACAAAAGAGGCTTTTAAGCCACTGAGCTCCAAATCAGGGATTAAAATACTATTGAAACAACTCCCACAACTAATAAATTGGGTAGTAACTGAAAGAGGAGATATCACAACAGACACCACAGAAATTCAACACATCATATGAGACTTCTATGAACAACTATATGCCACCAAGCCAGAGAACCTGGAAGAAATGGACGAATTCCTAGATACCTACCAACTTCCAAAACTAAGAGGAAGCAAATATGAACAGGCCCATCACAGCTAATGAAATTAAAAGTTATCAAAAATCTTCCCAAAAATAAAACCATCCTGGACCAGATGGTTTTACAAAAGAATTCTACAAAACCTTCAAAGAAGAATTAATACCTCTACTTTAAAAAGTCTTCCAGAAGACTGAAGACACTGGAATACTCCCTTCCAGCTTTTATGAAGCCAACATCACTTTGACATCAAAAGCAGACAGGGACACAAAAGAAAAAGAAAACTACAGACCAATATCTCTGACGAACACAGATGCGAAAATATTGAACAAGATTCTAGCCACCTGGATACAGCAGTATATTAAAAAGATTGTTCATCATGACCAAATGGGGTTTATCCCAGGGATGTGAGGTTGGCTTAGTATACGTAAATCAATCAACGTGATCCACAACATCAATAAAAGCAAGACCAAAAACCACATGGTCATATCAATAGATGCAGAGAAAGCCTTGGACAAAATACAACATCCCTTTATGATCAAAACACTACAAAAAATGGGAATAGATGGAAAATTCCTGAAGATAGTGGAGTCTATATATAGCAAACCTACAGCCAACATCATACTCAATGGTGAAAAACCAGAAGCATTTCCCCTCAGATCAGGTACTAGACAGGGCTGCCCACTATCACCGTTACTATTCAACATAGTGTTGGAAGTTCTTGCCATAGCAATCTGGCAGGAGCAAGGAATTAAAGGCATACAAATTAGAAGAGAAGAAGTCAAACTCTTCCTATTTGCAGATGACATGATAATATACATAGAAAAACCTAAGGAATCCAGCAAGAAGTTTTTGGATATCATCAGGCAATATAGTTAAGGTGTTAGGCTACAAAATTAACATTCAGAAGTCAGTGGCATTCCTCTATGCAAGCACTAAGTTAGAAGAAATTGAAATCCAGAAATCAATTCCTTTTACTATAGCAACAAAAACAAAATATCTAGGAGTAAGCCTAACCAAAAGAAGTGAAAGACTTGTATACTGAAAATTATGAGTCACTACTCAAGGAAATTGAAAAAGACACAAAGAAGTGGAAAGATATTCCATGTTCATGGGTTGGAAGAATTAGCATAATCAAAATGAATATACTACCCAGAGCCATCTACAAATTTAATGCTATCCCCATCAAGATCCCAAGCACATTTTTTAGGAGAATAGAACAAATGCTACAAATGTTTATCTGGAACCAGAAAAGACCTAGAATTGCCAAAAAATCTTGAGAAAAAAGAACAGAACTGGAGGCATCACACTCCCAGATCTCAAATTGTATTATAGGGCCATTATCATCAAAACTGCTTGGTACTGGGACATGAAGAGACATACTGACCAGTGGAATAGAATTGAGAGCCCAGAAGTAAGCCCCCACACCTATGGCCACCTAATCTTTGACAAAGGTGCCCAGACTATTAAATGGGGAAAGCAGAGTTTCTTCAACAAATGGTGTTGGAAACAATGGGTTGAAACACGGAGAAGAATTAAAATGAACCACTATATTTCACCAAATACAAAAGTAAATTCCAAATGGATCAAGGACTTGGATATTAGACCACAAATTATCAGATACTTAAGAGGAAAATATTGGCAAAACTCTTTTCCGCGTAAATTTTAAAGACATCTTCAATGAAACAAATCCAATTACAAAGAAGACTAAAACAAGCATAAACCTATGGGACTACATCAAATTAGAAAGCTTCTGCACAGCTAAAGAAACTACTATCCAAACCAAGAGACCCCTCACAGAATGGGAGAAGATCTTTACATGCCATACATCAGACAAGAGGCTAATAACCAGAATATATAAAGAACTTGCCAATCTCAACAACAAGACAACCAATAACCCCATCCAAAAATGGGGGAAGGATATGGACAGAATATTCACCACAGAAGAGATCCAAAAGGCTGAGAAACACATGAAAAAATGCTCCAAGTCTCTGATTGTCAGAGAAATGCAAATAAAGACAACAATGAGATACCACTTCACTCCTGTGAGAATGTCATACATCAGAAAAGGTAACAGCAGCAAATGCTGGAGAGGGTGTGGGGTCAAAGGAACCCTCCTGCACTGCTGGTGGGAATGTCAATTGGTCCAACCTCTGTGGAGAACAGTCTGGAGAACTCTCAGAAGGCTAGAAATGGACCTACCCTATGACCCTGCAATTCCTCTCCTGGGGATATATCCTAAGGAACCCAACATATCCATCCAAAAAGATCTGTGTACACATATGTTCTTGGCAGCACAATTTGTAATAGTCAAAACTTGGAAGCAACCCATGTGTCCAACAACAGATGAGTGGCTGAGCAAGTTGTGGTATGTATACACAATGGAATACTACTCAGCTATAAAAAATGGTAACTTCATCGTTTTCAGCCAATCTTGGATGGACCTTGAAAAATTCATGTTAAGTGAAATAAGTCAGAAACAGAAGGATGAATATGGGATGATCTCACTCTCAGGCAGAAGTTGAAAAACAAGATCAGAAGAGAAAACACAAGTAGAACCTGAAATGGAACTGGCGTATTGCACCAAAGTAAAAGTCTCTGGGGTGGGGGGTGGGAGAGAATACAGGTCCAAGAAGGATAACAGAGGATCTAGTGGGGGTTGTATTATTATATGGAAAACTGGGAAATGTTATGCATGTACTAACTATTGTATTTACTGTTGAATGTAAAACATTCCCCAGTAAAGAAATTAAAAAGAAAGAAAGAAAGAAAGAAAGAAAGAAAGAAAGAGAAGGAAATATAGTAGATAAAAGGCTCTTAGGGTGGAAACCAGCTAGGTAGTCTATTTTTGTTCCTAGGGTCCCATGACTTTCACAGTTTTTGCTTGAATTTGATAGCTAACTTGGAGGTGGACAAAAAATAATGTCTGGAAAGATGTTAACAGAGTTGAGAATAAGGCTATAAAGTTGGATTAGGGCAGAGAACAGCTCCCAAATTTGGAGAAAATCTATGAGTAAAATTAACTGTTTACCCCCATCAACCTGACCCAAGGTTAACGTAAGTGCCTGTGTAACCTCTGAATCCTCTAGGTCTGAGCTCACAGTTCATGGTCACAGTTGGGAACATCCTAAACTGCACTCATTTCAGTCTTCCTTGGCCACTATTAACTATGGGATCAAAGCATCCTGTTATCAGATAGATGTAAATTACTACTTTCTGTCTTATTCTAGGGTTAATTTTTTGACATCAAGTTTATTGATGACTTCCTTATGTTGTTTTCTTTAAAGAGATAATGTCTCCCAATTAGTTACAATATTAGGCGTTTTCTTGTCCAAAATCCCTGTTTGCATTAGGTACACACCCAGTCAAAGGATGTGCAGAGACAGAAGCTGGGATAAGAGTTATCTTCTGACACACTACTTACAAAGGACCATAGAACATTTCCCATAAGCAGAAACCAAGAAAGTAGGTCCCAACACAACAGCTTCTTAAAACAACATAAAAACAACACTCTGAGATATTAAATTTAAATATTGTTCAGTCAAACTGTATAATTTGAGCTTTGTCATTGGTTGAATCTCTGTGGTTTGAGCAGTGCCCTGAGTTTTGTTCCAGATCCGTCACATTACATTAGTGCCCTTCCTCCTCACTGCCTATAGAAATAACAGTCTTGAACATGGCAGTACAATCCATTTGTCCTGCTCTAATTACTTTTTGACATTACTCTTTTTGTGGATAATGTCTTCCCTCTATCTCTGCCTCATTCTCCCCTCCTTGCCTCAGTTATTATTACTCTAAATGATTGTTATGGTCAGTTGGAAAAAAAAAAAAACGATCTTCAGGTTATCCCAATGTATATTTTTGTATCATAAAGTGGTTTCAAGGAAAAGTTTGGTATTAGTTGCAAGAAAAGCCACAACCCCCTCAAAATTATTTCCAAGGCACACCAGCTTCTACAGAGTAAATGGATAAGGGAGATATGGTTGGGTCTAGAGTTATAGAACCTGAGTAAGATATATCACTAATCACTCTCATTCACTAGCTAAGAGACCCTATGCAGTCTCCTAATCTGTCTGTCTTAGTACTCTTCAGACACATGGGATATCTATCTGACAGCCTCATAAGAGGAGCTGATAATGTATATGAAAACACTTTGCTTGAAAGATGTTGCCACTGTATTATTAAGAGGTATAAAAATGATGGGAAGAATCTATTAAGTGTTCTGTTTACCATTAAATATAGTCTAATGGTTGATACATGTGGAAACTTGGCTGGGTTATTGGGTATGCAGACATTTGGTAAAACACTATTCTGAGTGTTTTTTAAAATTTTTTAAATATTTATTTAATTAATTAATTTATTTATTCCCTTTTGTTGCCCTTGTTGTTTTATTGTTGTAGTTATTGTTATTGATGTCCTTGTTGTTAGATAGGACAGAGAGAAATGGAGAGAGGAGGGGAAGAACAGAGGGGGGGGGGGAGAAAAAGATAAACACCTACAGACCTGCTTCACCGCCTGTGAATCGAGTCCCCTGCAGGTGGGGAGCCAGGGGCTCGAACCGGGATCCTTATGCTGGTCCTTGCACTTTGTGCCACCTGCACTTAACCCACTGCACTATGGCCTGACTCCTGAAAACAGACTTTCATGCCTGAGGCTCTGACGTCCCAGGTTCAGTCTTCTATAACAACATAAGCCAGAGCTCAGAGTGCTCTGGGGAGAAAAAGAGAAAGAAATGGTGGTGGTGGTGGTGGTGGTGGGGGGAATGAAATGCTTGTCATTTTTATTAAATAAAGTAAATTAATGGTAAAATGGTAAACTGAGTAAAGCAGATTGGCTTCTGTAGTGTGAATAAATCTCATCCAATCGGGGCCGGGTGGTGGTACACCTGGTTAAGTGCACACATTAAAGTGCCTAAGGACCCCAGTTTAAGCCCCCAGTCCCCACCTGCAGGGGGTAAGCTTTGCAAGGGGTGAAGCAGGGCTGCAGGTGTCTCTCTGTCTCCCTCTCTAGCCCTACCCTCTTGATTTCTGGCTGTTTCTATCCAATAAATAAAGTGAATAAAAAAAAATTAAAGAACAAAAAGATACTTCCCATCCCCAAGAGAATTCTCCAGCAGATTATTTTTTGGACTTAAACTGGAAAATCCAATCTCCTGGATCTCACTCACAGGTTCTGAACTTGTGGGCAGTTCATGACTCTATAATCATAGTCAATTCCTTATCATCTACACACCTAGACAGACAGGCACTCGTGCACACACACCCCATAATCACAACTCTTAATTCCCCCCCACCCCCACACTGATTCTGTTGTTCTATAGAACCTTGCCTAATAAATACATCTATGATCTAGTTTTGTTGAGAATTTTTAGTGCTGGGGAAGGAGATAGCCACCTTACAAGACCCAGGAATAGATAGATGGGAGCATCATGGATGACACCAGGGATGCTTCATGGATAGTGCATCAGTGTTATCCTATCACTCTTCTCTGTATGCCTGTTGTTATCTCTTTTTCTAAAAGAGAAGAATGAGAAAACTGGCTGGGGGAAGGTGACTCAATGGCAAGACTGTACATGAACAAAGCCCCAGCATTACATTTTAAAAGGAAATAGAAAAAGATGATTTAAATGTGTTTAGAATTTATAATGAGGGATTGAGAGAGTTCCCCTGGTATAGCGATGTTGTAGGTTCAAGTCCCAATACCACATGGGAGCTCCATGAATGGTGGTTTCTGGAGTTGGGGGAGGGCAAGGAGAGGAGGAAGAGAAGGCGAAAGATATCTCACTAGAGTAACTGTGAGGAAACTTTGGTGCAGGGCTATCTTTCCCTCTCCATCTGTCTCCCTCTTTCTACCTGAAAAAAGTAGGCTTAGGGCAGCTGGGCAGTAGCATAGCGGGTTAAACGCACATTGCACAAAGCGCAAAGGCCAACATAAGGATCTTGTTTCGAGCACCCACTTCCCCACTTTTGGGGCATCTCCTCCACTCTGTCTTCCCCTCCTCTCTTGATTTCTCTCTGTCCTGTCCAACAATGACAATTACAACAAGGGCAACAAAATGGGAAAAATGGCCTCCAGGAGCAGTAGATTCTTAGTGCCGAACCTTAGCAATAACCCTGGAGGCAAAAAAAAAAAAAAGTAGGCTCAGATAATAAAACCCAATGATATACAAAAGAACTCCAGTGATAAATGAAGTATTAAAAAATTGGGCCCTGGAGGCCAGTCAGCAATATTATTGCTCATGCAGGAGGATCTAGATAAAACAAAGAGACCAGAGCACCTCTCAGCTTATGGTGATACTGGGGACCAAACCTGAAAAGGCGTATTTTAAAGAGAGGGTTCACGAGTAAGGGTGGGAGGGAGGAAAGATCTCTACTGTCACATTACCACCAGCACCCTCCCCACCAGAAATTCACAATAATCATAGTATGCTATAATAATAAAAGGCAAAATGTTATGAATACATTAAATCCAGAAACTTCTCTCCAGAGCTGCTTATACTACAACATGACAGATTATAAATTACATATGTCCCCAAAGTCACTTTTAAGTCAGATGCCTAAAACTTAAAATGCTTTATCTCAATAAAAAAATGGAGCTGAGTGGCAAAGAATTTAGAAGCTACCCTATGAGTGATTAAGACTAACCCATTTCTCTATCTAAATGTAAAAACATTCCACGGTGGTGATACTGAACATGTACAATGTTCTCACTCTGAAAGATAAATACTGATGAGGTGTTTTACATATACACTGCTTTATTCAACACTTAACATCTGTAAGGTAAAGATGTTTCCAATTTCTATAAATGATAACACAGAGCTCTGAGAAATGATAACAGGTCACAACTGTTGGGAGCTGGGATTAGAATGACAACACTGACTTGTCTCAAATTTCATAATATATTAAACAGGTTTTGCCTTTACGAAGAGGAGGGGGAAGAGGGAAGAGGGGGGGGAGGGAAGAGGGGGGAAAGGGGAGGAGGAGGAGAAGAAGAATGAAGGGCAGGGGTAGATAGCATAATGGTCATGCAAAGACTCTCATGCCTGAGGCTCCAAAGTTCCAGGTTCAATCCCCTGCACCACTCTAAGCCAGAGCTGAGCAGCGTTTTAGTGTTTCTCTTTGTGTCTTTCTCTCATGGGACCTGGTCTACATCTAGGTTTTGAGACTCTTAGGAAGTGACCCACCTGGAATGGAATTAAAGAATCCTATGGAAGGAAAGGTCTCACTTGAGTAATGAGGCTGAAGGGTTGACATTCCATGCCTGCCATCTCTAGACACAGTCTGAAGTGAAGCATGCTGAGGTGGTACTCGTTGCATCGATTAGGCTGGGATCAACAGATGCGTTACCATTTGGTATGAATTGAGAGAAGCATGCAGGAAAGTGAGTCCCACTCTAGGTTCAAGGACTGGGAAAATATAGGCTCTACAGATGAAGTGGGAGGTTCCTGCTGTCTTAGGGCTTAAGAAGGCAATAAACAGTTATTGTTATAATCACATTATTTGGCAATTGGGTTAACTTTGAAAAATCCCTGTGTTAGGATTTGCCATATCAGACACATCATCACCATAATTTATGTCCTTTGGTATTATTTGCTTCTGTTCTCCCTGGTCTCAACTTTTTTTTTAATATTTATTTATTCCCTTTTGTTGCCCTTGTTATTGATGTCGTTATTGTTAGATAGGACAAACAGAAATGGAGACAGGAGGGGAAGACAGAAAAGACACCTGCAGACGTGCTTCACCGCTTGTGAAGTGACTCCCCTTGCAGGTGAGGAACCGAAGGGCTCAAACCAGGATCCTTACTCCATGTGCGCTTAACCTGCTGCACTACCACCCTACTCCCCCTGTTCTAAGCTTTTAAGAGAGTCAACATTATCAAAGACTCTTTCTGGGCCCCCATAGGACCTTGCCTTCAACTTGGATCAACAACAGTAGAGAATGTTCCATCCTCTGAAGGGAGGCTGGACAAGATACTCTATGCTACACCTGAGGAAGATGGGTCGATATTGGGGCAGCCTGGAATGTTCCTACTCATGACCACAGAATGTGAGCTCAGATCTACAAGGATACAGAGGTCACATAGGCTCCTGAGCTGAATATGGGCCCCAGATCAGATCAAAATCGATGGGGTTTACAGTCAACTATCGGGCTGCGCCTCGGAGGGGAGAGAGAGAAGAAATCAGAGCAGAGAGGGAACACAAATCTTTATTCACGCGGGCACCTCAGAGTTGGGTGAGAGCGCAGTGGCCACATGGATCTATCAAAATGGCCGCTTTCTGCTATCTGCAGCAACCCTTCTCTACATCTGGTCACCGAGGTGAAAAGGAGGACCAGCAGCAGTGGGCTTTATAGGATAAAAACCGGAAGTGGCAAGTCAGCACGGGATTGGTTGGGAAAGGGGGTAGAGAGAGGCAAAAGGCATGCTGGGAAGGTGGAACCAGTGTAGCAACTGTAGGAATACCCTGAGGGGATAACGTGGTGTTGGACGAGTCACTTTAAAACAAGGCAGGAGATTGATACGTAAATAATAATACTCACATGGAAATATGGTAGTTTGTGGGTCCTGCCTAACTCAAACACATCTGTACAATATCCCAACAGTCAAGAATATTTATACACCTTTCCCATATTTGGGAGCTATTCTCTTCCCTGATCTGGCTTTCTGGTCCTTTTTCCAGCCCATAACATCATCTCCCCAGACAATAACATGGATCCACCTGTGGATCAGATTTCAGGCTCAGAGGTGGGGAAAATAAAAATAAAATAAATGAGTGTAGCCACAGGCCTTTTGGAATATATTAAAAATGCCTATTAGCTATCTAGAAAACAGAGACTACCCTCCTCCCACTCTTCATCTGCACTACTCCAGCTTTAAGGTTCATGATTAGTCGATAGCTTGTTTGGTTTTCATATGTTAACTCTCTTTTCAGCCACCAGGTTCCAGATGCTAGCATGATGCCAACCAGACTTCCCTGGACAGAGAACCCCACCAATGTGCTCTGGAGCTCCAATTCCCCAGAACCCCACCCCATTAGGGAAAGAGAGATAGGCTGGGAGTATGGATCGACCTGTCAACGCCCATGGTCAGCAGGAAGCAATTATAGAAGCCAGAACTCACACCTTCTGCATCCTACAATGACCTTGGGTCCATACTCCCAGAGGGTTAAAGAATAGGAAAGCTATAAAAACAACCAGGGCAACAAAAGAGAGAAAAAAAAAAAAAAATATATATATATATATATATATATATATATATATATGAATAGAAAGCTATCAGGGGAGGAGAGGAGATATGGAGGTCTGGTGGTGGGAATTGTGTGGAGTTGTATGATTTTGCAGTGTTTCCTTTTTATAAATAAATTAAAATAAAAAGAAACAGAAAAAAATACAATAAAAAAAAAAAAAAAGAAGACTTCATCTCTAGAAGTGCTTCCCTTTCCCCATCTCACATGGCCATTCAACATCTACTCCTGCCACAAATACAAACACTTAACCAGACATGAATTTTCCATTTTCTACTACTCTGTTGGTTCACAAACCAAGGGCAGGAACCTACAGAATCATGAGTAATGAAACCAAATTGTTTGCTGTTAGGTCAAATAAATTCAGTTTAAGCCACAGTAAAACAGGTCAAGTAGAAGCCAGCTGCATAAGAGAGGGTATCTTTCCCCAACAAAGTGTCACTACAGGCTATTTAAATCTAATTACTGTTAGAGTTACATCACTGACAAGATGTTGCAATTTAAGTACTTTCAAACTCTACTTCTTCATCTTGTTTCATTTAAAATCCACTGACGACCATAACTTCAGAATAACTGTGTAGAAGATGTCATTATTCCATTTTGTAAGTGAAGAAATTCTCACTCAGAATGGTAGTTAAGCAAATAACTGGAAAAAGTTAAGGATTTCATTTCCAAGTTTTGAATTTTTTCCATTTGCCTAAGTATGAGGATCTTTTTTTTTAAATTTATTTCTTTATTGGGGAATTAATGTTTTACATTCAACAGTAAATACAATAGTTTGTACATGCATAACATTCCCCAGTTTCCCATTTACAATACACCCCCACTATGTCATTTATCATCCTTCATGGACCTGTATTCTCCCTACCCACCCACCCCAGAGTCTTTTACTTGGGTGCAATATGCCAATTCCATTTCAGGTTCTACTTGTGTTTTCTTTTCTGATCTTGTTTTTCAACTTCTGCCTGAGAGTGAGATCATCCCATATTCATCCTTCTGTTTCTGACTTAATTCACTCAACATGACTTTTTCAAAGTCCATCCAAGATCGGCTGAAAACGGTGAAGTCACCATTTTTTACAGCTGAGTAGTATTCCATTGTGTATATATACCACAACTTGCTCAGCCACTCATCTGTTGTTGGACACCTGGGTTGCTTCCAGGTTTTGGCTATTACAAATTGTGCTGCCAAGAACATATGTGTACACAGATCTTTTTGGATGGATGTGTTGAGTTCCTTAGGGATATATCCTGGGGACATATCCCCAGGAGAGGAATTGCAGGGTCATAGGGTAGGTCCATTTCTAGCCTTCTGAGAGTTCTCCAGACTGTTCTCCACAGAGGTTGGACCAATTGACATTCCCACCAGCAGTGTAGCAGGGTTCCTTTGACCCCACACCCTCTCCAGCATTTGCTGCTATTACCTTTTCTGATGTATGACATTCTCACAGGAGTGAAGTGGTATCTCATTGTTGTCTTTATTTGCATTTCTCTGACAATCAGAGACTTGGAGCATTTTTTCATGTGTTTCTCAGCCTTTTGGATCTCTTCTGTGGTGAATATTCTGTCCATATCCTCCCTCCATTTTTGGATGGGGTTATTTGTTGTCTTGTTGTTGAGTCTGGCAAGCTCTTTATATATGTTGGTTATTAAACTCTTATCTGATGTATGGCGTGTAAAGATCTTCTCCCATTCTGTGAGGGGTCTCTTGGTTTGGGTAGTGGTTTCTTTTGCTATAAAGAAGCTTTCTAATTTGATGTAGTCCCATAGGTTTATACTTGCCTTAGTCTTCTTTGTAATTGGATTCATTTCATTGAAAATGTCTTTAAAATTTATGCGGAAAAGAGTTCTGCCAATATTTTCCTCTAAGTATTTGATAGTTTGTGGTCTAACATCCAAGTCCTTGATCCACTTGGAATTTACTTTTGTATTTGGTGAAATACAGTGATTCAGTTTCATTCTTCTGCATGTTTCAACCCACTGTTTCCAACACCATTTGTTGAAGAGACTCTGCTTTCCCCATGTAATAGTTTGGGCCCCGTTGTCAAAGATGTCCATAAGTGTGGGGCGAGCTTTCTCTTTTTATTAGTGACTAAATACTGGTTTACAAAATTACAAGATAATTTTGTGTCCACATTCCTTTCATTGGAACCTGCAGTGGTTCTTTCAGAGTCACAGATATAGGTTGACTATCTATCTATCTATCTATCTATCTATCTATCTATCTATCTATCTAATCTTCTTGTCCATTTCTTCTATGATCCTGTCTTCATTTCTAAATAACACCCCCACCCGTTACTACTTCCGAATGTCTTTCTTTTTTTCTCTTCTCTCTCTGGGTCCTGATGGAATTGGGTGCCAGAGCCCTCTAGTCACCTTCTCCTAACATTTCTCTCTCTCTGAGAGTATGGGCCAAAATTACAAAGATCTTTGTCTGTTAGGTCCTTCCTTCCCTTGGGAAATGAAGATTAGTGACACGTTAATTCAAATGGTAAAAACTTGATTATTATTATTATTATTATTATTATTATTATAGCACTAATAAAATAATTAAGGGTCCGGGTGGTGGCGCACCTGATTGGGCGCACATGTTACAATCCTTAAGGACTGGGGTTTGAGTCCCCGGTCCCCACCTGCATAGGGAGAGCTTTGTGAGTGGTGAAGCAGTTTGGTAGGTGTCTCTTACCCTCTCTCCCTTCTCTACCACCCCCTTTCCTCTCAATTTATGGCCGTCTCTATCCAATAAAATAAAGATTTATTTTTTAAAAATTAAAAAAACTTTTTTATATTATTTATTAAGTTTAGCATTTATTTCTTGGAATACTATTGATTTCAGACAGAATGTTTTGACGCCAGGATGTGCATCAATTTATTAAATTCAATTTTAATCTATGTAGTAGTCTCCAAATTAGTACAAAGCAAAACCATTTTCTGCACAGCTTGCATTTCTGTATCAAGAAAAAGAAATGAAACCACTCTGTAATGGCACAGATTATTTCTATAAATAGAATGTCAGGCCAGCTGTCAGATGCATACACTGTAGCGAAATGGGACCAAGAATCTCTCCCCTAAAATCTCTGCAACTATTATCTCTGCTCTCATAGATTAAAAAAAAAACTGAAATCTACTCAATTCCAGTAGCTACTATTTTCTTTTTTAACTAGGGCAAATGTTTGGAATTCTAGTTTTGTGGGGTCTCTTGTGAATTTTCCCTGGATTTGCAAAATATTGTGCCTAACAGGGTTATTATAGTATTATGTATAATCTGAAAATACCATTTCAATACAAGCCCATTACAAATATTTTTTTCTGCTTTGGTGAACTCCTCCAAAATCATATACTATGGAAGGGAGGGAGGGAAAAGATGCAGTAAGATCAGGACTGGGTCCTAGTACAGAATCTACCATGAACTTACTGGATAAACAGGAACAATACAGCCTTTGTGACTTTGATTTTCTCATTTGCATAGTGAGAAAAAAGTTATCTGTGTAAGACAATTTTATACTATAAAGTTCTAGGACTTTTTCACATTCAAAATGTAATGGCTGAATAAAAAAGAAAAAAAGAAAAGAAAAAAAAGTATCCTCTGTGAACCTACATTGAGCAGCTTTGGTCCCAATTTCATAAGCCATCTTTTACCTAACCAAGAACTTGGCAAATCTAAAAAGGTAATAGGTGAAATTTCAAGACTTTTTCTGCTAACTGCTTAAGAAGCATGGGACCAGTTACTACAAGAAAGTAGGAAATGCTCAGGTGAGAAAAGGGGAAATAGATATCTATTTGAAAAACATACACAGATCAAGGAAATAACAGCCTCTAAGCTACTAATTATTGAGTATCTATTTTATGCTGACACTATTCTCGGTCCTGGGAATATTTTCCTGCCAAGTACTTCTCCACCTTCTAAAGACAGGCACAGATTCTGCCAAAGTCAGGTCCACATCCTGACTCTCAAATGGAAGTAGTATGAGAAAAGTTCGGCCTCGTATTTGTCACATTCAATACATGCTGCACTAAGAATAGAGAAGAAACCAACTTACTCCAATCACATACTTTGCTTCAGTGAGGAATGTCCTGAGCAACATACTGGTTACTGAAATACTATGCCAGTTATTTTTAGTATTTAGATGCCTCCCCCAATGTCCCCCTTTCCCTGCCGCCTTTTCAAGGAAGTGTGATATCATTAGTTAAAAACTGATGCATGTGGACCGGGAGGTGGCACAGTGAAGCACTGGACTCTCAAACGTGAGGTCTCGAGTTCAATC